>NC_056744.1:1024694077-1024811577 GCF_019279795.1 Protopterus annectens
CAGGGGACTGGAGACCGATACTGGATTTCAGCAGGTAACAAATCTGTAAGAAAGTCAAAGTTGCAGATGGTCACACTGCAGTCGATACTTCCTTTTTTGGAAAGAGACAATTGGATGTGCTCCATAAACCTCCAAGATGCGTACCACCACATAAAAATGGACATGCCATCCAGGAGTTACCCGCACTTTCGGCTGGGAGCCTGTCATTATCAATTCTGAAACCTGCCCTTTGGTCTCACTATAGCCCCCAGGGTGTAAAACAAATGCATGGCAGTGGTTACAGCTCACCTGAGGCATTCAGGATTCCGGATATTTCCATATCTAGACAACTAGCTTCTAACCGCCTCTACCAAGCATCTACTTTCACAAGCAAGAGACACCACTTTGAATACCTGTACTCGGTTGGGAATTTCAATAAACTATGAAAAATCTGCCTTACTGCCATCTCAACATATCGTCTATATAGGCGCAGAGTTGGACACAGTTTCAGTGATGGTAAAACTTCCACCAGACAGTATACAAACCCTATGAGCACAGGTTCAAAACCTCCTCTCAAAAACAAAAGTCCAGGTGAGGACAATTCTCAAGGTACTAGGTACTATGGCGGCAACAGTCACTATGAGCCCCCTAGCACGAATGCACATGAGAATCTTACAGCGTCTCCTATTCATCCAATGGTCCATGCAGCAATTTCCGATGTTGCACCAGATAATAACAAAATCTTGCAGATGGGATCTATGCTGGTGGCTACAGTTAGATTAAGTGGCCTTAAGTTGTCCTTTCATTCTTTCATCCTCCCTAGCCACAGTGACCACGGATGCCTCCCAGATAGGGTGGGGTGTGGGGCATTATCAAGGAATGACAGCCCAAGGCATGTGGCAGGATTATGAGGCCCATTTGCATATCAATGTCCTGGAGATGAAGGCAGTGCTTCTGGCATTGCAGGCATTTCAACACTCTCTTCCACTGTGAACTATTGCAGTCCAGACAGACAATATGTCAGTGTTTTGGTATATAAAAGGTGGAACCAAATCTTACCCACTTTGTCGTGAGGCCTTGAGAGTATGGCAGTGGGCAACATCCTCCCAACACTTTCTGATAGCAATACACATCCCAGGGAGATCCAACATAATAGCAGACAAACTCAGCAGAACAATTCTGATGCAAGTAGCAGAAATGATTTTCCAGAAATGGGGCTTGCCTTGCTGTGACCTCTTTTGCCACAACCATGAACACAAAATGCAGCAACTACTTTGCCCTAACCCCCCCCCTCTGAGGGAATCTCTAAGGGATACACTTGTACACGATTGGCCCCTAGCCCTCTCTATGCCTTCCCTCCTTCCCACTGATACCCAAAGATCTTCAGAAAGCCAGTATGTTGGGAAGGACATTAATCCTCATAGCCCTTTACTGGCCTTGACAGATTTAGTTCCCCTTCCTATGGCCTCATCTTCAGGAAGAGCCTTGGATGCTGGACACAGTTCCAGATCTCCTGATCCATTCATCGGGAACTCTTCATCTATCCCTTCACATCCTCAAACTGACAGCATGGCTGCTCCAATTCCAAACATAGCCAGGCTACCAAACCTTTCATCCGCAGCACCACACATCCTGATTTCTTCTCACAAGTTATCTACCAGAAGATTATATCTCAGCAATTAGAAAAGGTTTTCAATCTGGACTCTGCAGAATCACATTGATCCTTACTCAGCACTTATATCTGCCATCCTAGTGTTCTTAACAAAACTGTTTAATGAAGGGGTAGCTGCAGCTACTATTTGAGTACAACTAGCAGCAATCTCAAATTTTCATTTCGGAAATGAAGGGCCAAATATTATGTCCAATAGGCTGTCTAAGGCCTTTCTGAGAGGCACTAATCTTTTAAGACCACCTATCAGGCCTCTGCTTCCACCATGGAACCTGAATTTGGTACAGTCGAGATTAATCCTTGCTCCCCTTGAGCCATCAGTTTCATGTGATATAAAGTTCTTAACACTGAAGTCCATTTTCATGGTGGCAATTACTTCAGCCAGGAGAGTTTTGGAGTTACAAGCCTTATCTATAAAACCACCTTATTTGTTGTTCCACAATGACAGGGTGTCACTCCGAACAAACCCAACTTTTTTACCAGGTATGTTCAGGTTCTAATTTGAAGCAGTCTGTAGAATTGCTGGTTTTCTTTCCAAAGTAAGGCAGAATATATGCTTCACCAACTTGATGTGCACAAACAGTTGCATTTCCATCTACACAGCACAAAAGGATTTAGGAAAACTGGCCAACTGTTTACATCCTTTTCAGATTGCAAAAAAGGCTTGCCTGTAGCAAAAACTACTCTATCAACGTGGCTATCAGACTGCATTTTGTTCACTTATAACTCAGTAAATAAATAGGTACCAGACAAGGTAAAATCTCACTCTACCAGACCTGTTTCTATCTCCTCTGCATTTAGTGCTAAACTACCAATAGATACCATCTGTGCAGCAGCTACCTGGGCAAGACCTCATACCTTTATCACACATTACAAAGTAGATTTGGCCTCTAGAGACAGGGCCTCCTTTGGTCCTCTGTGCAGGAGAATATACTTCCATGAGCCACCCAAGAAAGATGGTGCTAGGGACGCTGTCCCATCAGTAAGAAGGAAGGAGCGATATGACGTCACATAAAGAAGTTATGTACCTACCATAATGTTCCATGTGAGTTGTCCATCTCTCCTTCATTCTTACGTCCCACCCTCCTACCCCCTTCCTTGGCTTCTGGAGGAATGAGAGGTCACAAATTGGCACTTCATGGTCTTTGACCTTTTTTTTCTCTTAGCTTATCAGCTAACGATAAGTCCTGTTTTTCTGTATGCAGGTGTATGTGATTACATGCTAGTAATTTTCTATGAGCAACCAAGATCTGGGGAATGCTCTACAGCATCATGGGATAGGGAGTGAGCCACAAGCTAGGTGAAGACCTCGAGTCAGAACCGAAGATCGGTTCCCAACCCATCGGTAAGAATGAAGGAGAGATGGACAACTCACATGGAACATTATGGTAGGTACATAACTTCTTTATTCTTGGCTGCTAATCATAATTTCCAGATGTTTTCCAGTTCCCTTTTCCCTTCTTCCAATAAAAAAGAAGAAGGTTCCCTATGTTCCACCCAGTCAATGGGAACTTGCAGCAGCAGACATTTCCAAACTGCTAAGAAAAAGTTATCCAATCAGTCCCCAAAGGCCAGTTACAGTCCAGAGTGTACTCGAGGTTCTTTTTAGTACTCAAGAAAGCAGGGGACCTCACACCCATGCTGGATCTGAATCTTTTAAACCTATTTGTGAAACAGACAAAATTCCATATGGTCACAATTAAGTCCATTTTGCCTCTACTGAGGAAAGATGATTGCATATGCTCCATAGATCATGCAAAGACACAGAAGCGTTCAAGAAGATTCCTTCATTTCTGGTTGTGGGACAGTCAATTATCAATTCAGAGCCCTACATTTCAGTCTCACCATAGCCCCAAGGGTGTTTACCAAGATAATTGCAGTTGTGGCAGTGCATCTGAGCCTGTTGGGAATCTAAATTATCCTGTATCTCGACAACTGGTTCCTAGCCACTACCTCCAACATCCTGCTATTGAATCATCTGGACCATCTGCTCTATCTGATGCAAGATCTAGGGATCACAGGCAACCTACCCAAAAGTCATGCTATCCTGATCTGGATTCAAGTTTATAGTCGCCAAACTCTCCTTGCACCTCACAGCCACCCAAGCACTCCATCACCCTTCTCATCCAGCAATTTTTTGTGTTTTAGATCTAATGGCTTCTGTGATCCTAATAGTTCCACTAGACACATTTTACGTGAGAATTCTAGCGGTGTAGTCATCTTAAAGCATCTGTCCACTACATACGAAAATTCATCTCACTGAAATTTGCAGATAGCACATCTCTTGGTGAATAAAGTATCTTTCAGTGAAAGAAAGATGCTCATTCTAGATTGATCCACCTGTGGCTGTAGTATCCACAGACAGATCCCTTCTAGGGAGCGGGGGTGCATTTTGAGGGAAGAAGGTCCAAGGTATTTGGTCACACACAGAGGTCAATTTTCACATTAATATCTTGGAGATGAGGGCAGTCTTTCTAGCATTGCAGGCACTGCAGGATGTCCTCCCCAAGGTTGTGATTTCGGTACAGTCAGTCTACATGTCAGTAGTCTGGTACATCAACAAACAGGGAGGAACATGTTCGTATTCATTATGTCATGAGAGTATGAGAGTTTGGCAATTGGCAATGTCTTCTCATTGCTTTATGAAACTACACATATATTGGAGATGTCCAGTGTACTAGCAGACAAGTTGAGCAGAATTATCTTAATGACTCATGAGTGGTTCCTCAATCCAATAGTGACACCCTTGATTTTTTGTCACTGTACCCAATCATGCTGTAACCTCTTTGCGTCATACCTGCACAACAAGTGCAGCAGTTACTTTGCCCTGATGCCTCCACAGGGACATTGATGCTGTAGTCCACAATTTGCCCCCAGGTTTCTTTTATGCCTTTCTTCCATTGCCAATAAGGAATAAATTCATACAGGAAGCAAGAATGTGGAAGGTCATAGTGATCCTCATTGCTCCCTTTTGGCCATGACAGATATGGTTTCCCTTCCTGTGGCTTCCACTAGTACAACCACCATGGATGTTGAATTAGTATCCAAACCTATTAACACATCCAGCTGGTCAGCCTTCTCTGGATCAGAGATCCATGAAATTTACTGCTTGATTTCTCTGGTTCTAACCTTAGCCAGAGATGCCAGGCTCCCAACTTTGGTTGTTCAGAACACGTCGGCTTCGCAAAAACAATCCACTAAGAAGACATACCATAGAAAATAGAGATTTTATATTTTGGGGTATTTCAAAGAGTTTAGATCCCTTCTCTGCTCCTATTCTTTCCAGATTCCATCAGTGACCACCTGCCTATCCATATTACTAGATACTCACCCAACCTCACTAGTACTCACCTCATAAAATACATCCGTAACCTAAGAAAATTCAGTACCACCTCCTTTGATGAAATCCTCTCCAAAATTAACTGGTCCTGCCTATACTCTCTACCTTTAAATGACACAGTCAGCTGCTTCAACCAGACATTCCTAAACATACTCAACTCTCTTGCCCCATCAGGAAAATAAAAGTCAAAGCTAAACATGCCCCCTGACTATCCAAAGAAACCTTCAACCTTATGCATAAAAGATATGCCACTTGGAAACAATATCAGAAAATCAAATCTCTTGCCCTACTACAATTGTACAGGGAAATTAGAAACCTTACAAAAAAAAGAATTAACCAGGACAAAAGAAACTTTCACTTCTCTGACCAATCTCTGCAGACTTCTAACCCCAAGAGGTTCTGGACAACCATAAAAACTCTTCTCAAACCTGCCTCACCCACAACTCCCAATCCTTTTCCCAATCAATCACCTCAGATATTCCCATCCTTTTAAATCACTACTTCATTGATAACATTTCTAAATTAGTATCTAATACCACCAACAACCCCAGCCCTACCTCTAATTCCACTTCCAGTTCTACTACATCCTCTACCAAGCCCACACCTTTTTCACATCCCCAAACTGACTCCACTAACCTCTCAGGCCCCTTCATGCTCAAACCTATCTCTGTTAGTTATATTAAATTCTCTTCAGTAAACTCAAACCTTGTTCTCCCACCCCTGATAACCTACCTCTCCAATTCCTAAAACTTGCTGCTAACTCTATTGCCTGTCCTGTCACCATTCTAATCAACTGCTCAATCCAAGAATCCACTACACTATCCCACTACATCTTGAGGAACACCAGTCTGAACTGTCAGTTAATTTTGCAGAGGATTTCATCAAAGGAGGTGGTATTGAATTTTATTAGGTTACGGATGTATTTTATGAGGTGAGTACTAGTCAGGTTGGGTGAGTATCTAGTAATATGGATAGGGGGTTGGAAGAGTGGCCTAATGGTTAAGGTGTTTGCCTTACAAACACAAGGTCCAGGGTTTGAGTCTTACAAGGGATAATTGGCTAGGCTTAAAATGGCTCGCAAGGGCAGTTAGCTTAGTACTAATCTATGAACCTATGAACATAAAGGAGTTAACTCCACAGAACCATCTAACTTCCATCCCATTGCTATTCTTTCTCCTCTCTCCAAAATTCTCGAAAAGTGTATCCATTCTCAACTACTTTCTCACCTTACTCAAAACAATCTATGTGAAGTTGTTCGATCTCGCCATTTGTTCTTACCCACAGGTTCGGAGCCAATCCCTCGGCTCCAAGTCGGCCACATTCCAAGCTCTGCATCTAAGAGAAGCTCGAGGCACAGTCCCTATCCCATGATCTCCTGCTGCTAACCCTCAGATCTAGTTTGCCGCTGCAACAGGTCTCGTCGAGTGAGAGCTCAGGCCAGTATCTTTCATAATTTTTCATATATATATATATATATATATATATATATATATATATATATATATATAGATATATCTTACTAAAATAGTTAGAATTGTTCAGTTTTATTATTAGGATTACATAGTACTAGTATTAGTGTAGTGCAGTGTGTGTCTTGTTTTAAATTAGTGTTAGATTGTTGTGGGAGCGGCTGCTCCTAGGCCTTAGGCCATTTTTCCTTTTTTCTGTCAGGGCTCTGTCAGAATTTTTTACTGGTAATTCCTTCTTCTTTCACCAGTTAACATTATAGTGTGTGTTAGTGGTAGTTTTGTATACTTTATACATATAGTGATATTTGCTATTTTGGGCTTAGAAATGTCAGAAAAAGCCAAATCTGGCTTTAAACGTTGCCAGTGTGGACAGAAAATGTCCATAACTGATAACCATGTTTCCTGCATTTACTGTCTGGGCCCTCTCCATCTTCAGGAGGATTACTCCATCTGCTACTCGTTTAGTGGCAGAGTGATGATGGAGAGACGCAGGAAACTGGTTGAGAGAGGTCTCCTGAAGCCAGAGTTTCAGGAGGCATTGGAAAAGGCAGACCAGGCATCGAAGTCTTCGAAGGGGTCGAAGTCTTCAAAGGTATCGGAGCCCAGGTCATCGGCTCTGAGTACCTCTTCTAAGATTCGGTTGCTGGCTCCACAGACCTTGGAGCCGAGCACCGAGATGCTGCCTCGAGTCGAGGTCCAGGTCTTGGAGCCAGTGTCAGAGGTACTCCCTTCATCGATCCTTCACTGGGTGACCTCTTCGGCCCCTTCGACCCGTTCCTCCAGACTGTCTGACACCGATGTGGATCGAGTGGTGCAGAAACTGATGGAGAACACAGCCTTATCCAAACTGATTGCGGTTTCGTCCCAGTTGGTTTCGAAGCTTGAGGCCCTTCCTGTCCCATCTGTTGATCCTCCTTCGAGACCCATCAAGTCATCAGAGCCGGGAGTCGAGGATCTGATGATCATTGATCCCCCGGGGCCGAAGCCTTCTTTAGTGCTTTTGGCTCCACTGACCTCGACACCCTCGGTACCCATTGGGGGCTCTCGGAGCCGAGAATCTCTCCTCGGTTCTGGGGGGGAGAGTCGAACCAAAGTTTTGGTTCCGACTCTTTCCCTCGGTGCCTCGGCGCAGATTAGTTCGGCTCCGTCCTCTGGATCGAAGCCCATGGTTACGGGCCCGGGGAGACTACCATCATCAGAACTGGTGGAGCCCTCGGCCGGGGCTCCGGTGCCTTCGAAGCCATGAGGAAGGTCTTGTCTGGTAGGACTTTCACATTGTCAGATTCTTCTTCTCCCTCCCCGAAAGGTCCATGTTCTGTCTCTGCACCACTGGTTCCCGGCAAGCGTAGAGACCCAAAGCCTTAGTCAACCCCAGAGGGTTAACCCTGCTCCTCGGAAGCTTCACCAGATGTCCCCTCTGATGATGTCCCGAGGAAGAGGTTGTGCAAGAGGAGGCACATTCCCCACAGGAATCATTGACATCGGATACCGACTTGGATGAGTCAGAGGGGTCCCCACGGTCCTCCTCGGAGGATGTCTCATTTGCCGACATCCTTGAAATTCTCAAACAGGGGGGTGACTGGCAGTCCCTTACCCCTACTGAAGATGAGTTGGTGTTACTGAAGGCTTTTGGGGCTCAACCTTCCACCTCCTGGGTAAGTCCGCCCTTCGACGAGTTAATGGATTTAATAGCTCAAAGGGCGTGGGAGTCCCCTGACACATTGGAACCAGTCCCTCGGAGGCCCAATAAGTACATCACTGCCCCCCAGGATAAGGCATACCTCACCAAGGGAGTCCCAGTTGACGCTATGGTGGTGGTGGCGGCCACCAAGAAAGAAATGTCTGAAGCATCATCCTCTGTTCATCCTCCTAACAAGGACTCCAGGACGATGGACAGGTACGGGAAGCGCATTTTTAGTTCAGTGACTTTTTCCATGCGATCGCTGAACTACCTCACTCATTTTACCCATCTTCAGAGAGATCTCCTCAAAGAATTGGGAGATACTCTATAGGGTACCACAGATGCTGCTGTCTCAGACAAGGTGACAGCACAGCTCAATACCCTAAACTCTATTGTTAACTCATCCATGCGGCTCATTTCCTATACAGCTGAAGTATCGAGTAGGGCTGCAGCTTCAGCGATCGCTCTGAGGAGACAATCCTGGATGCACCTATGCTCCTTTGCTGAAGCCTTTAAGTCTTCCTTTATTAATGCCCCTTTTGATGGCTCCTCCTTGTTTGGGCCCAAAGTGAAGGAGACACTCACTAGATGTGAGCAAGAAGGAAAGACCCTATCTGCCGTAGGGGTCCATTTTTCTGCCCCTTCTAGACCATACCCCAAAGGGCAAAGAGGTGGAAAAATGTGGTTCCGGAAGACTCAGGGAGCTTTCCAATCCACACCTAGTGAAACCCCCTCCAGAGGCAGAGGAGGGGGAAGGAATGGAAGATGCCGCCCAGGTGGCAGAGGGGGTCCGCAAAACCAGGGCGACAGGGATAGCGTCCCTGGTAAGCCCTTCCAGCACTCCTGAGTGGAGGCCTGGCTGTCCTGCTCTGAAGGCAGTCGGGGGTCGCTTGGCTTTATACCCAGAGGCCTGGCTAAAACTCACTTCAGATTCCTGGGTAAAAAGCATAATAACCAGAGGCTACAACATCCCTTTCTTAAACAATCCTCCCATCCAAAAATGATTCCCAAATGTTCCACCCAATCTGAGGGATCAGGCAGCCATAGAAATACAAAGGCTGTTAGAAAAAAAGAGTCATCCAGCCAGTCCCAGTGGACCAAATAGGATCCGGAACTTACTCAAGGTTCTTTTTAGTTCCAAAGAAAACAGGGGACTGGAGGCCAATACTGGACCTCAGCAAACTCAATACCTTCATGAAGAAGGAAAAATTCCGGATAGTCATGCTACAATCGATCCTTCCATTTCTTCAAACGAACAAGTGGATGTGCTCTATAGATCTCAAGGATGCGTACTACCACATAAAAATGGCCAGGCCATCCAGAGATCACCTGTGCTTCTGGCTGGGAGCCAGTCATTTTCAGTTTCGAGCTCTGCCCTTTGGCCTCACCTCAGCCCCCAGGGTGTTCACCAAGTGCATGGCAGTAGTGGCGTCCCACCTGAGACGACTAGGATTCCGGGTGTTTTCATACTTAGACGACTGGCTCCTAACCCCCACCACCAGGCATCACCTATTGCAAGCCAGGGACTATACAATCAATCTCTGCTCCCATTTAGGCATAACTCTGAACTTCGAAAAATCTGTCTTATCGCCCTCGCAGCATATATCTTTCATAGGAGCAGAATTAGACACTACCTTATCCCTGATCAGACTTCCCCAGTCAAGAGTCTCTGCCCTGAGAGAACAGATTTCTATTCTCCTAGAAAACAAAAGAGTCCCAGCCGCACAGGTCTTGAAAGTTTTAGGCATGATGGCAGCAACCCGTATCGCGGTCCCCCTAGGGAGAATGCACATGAGGATCCTCCAGTGGCTACTCTTCGCACAGTGGTCTTACCAACAGCTACCATTGTCACACAACATCCTACTCACGGAATCTTGCCAACGGGATCTTCAATGGTGGATGAACAGTCACAAACGTATGATAGGTTGCCCGTTTGTTCTTTCTCTCCCCATAGCCACAATGACCACGGATGCTTCCCTGATAGGGTGGGGGGGACTTTTTCAGGGGAGAACAGTTCAAGGCAAGTGGTCGGAAATGGAGTACAAACTGCACATCAATGTCCTAGAGTTAAGAGCAGTGTTCCTAGCGTTGCAACACTTTCACGACTACTTACCTCCAGGAACAGTTGCAATTCAGACAGACAACATGTCAGTGGTCTGGTACATAAACAAGCAAGGAGGAACCAGATCATACCCCTTATGCAGAGAGGCCCTGAGGATCTGGCAATGGGCTGTGTCCACCGGACGCTTTCTCATAGCAACGCACATCCCAGGGATGTCCAACGTAATAGCGGACAGGTTGAGCAGAGCCATCCTGCTGCCTCATGAGTGGTCCCTCAAAAATCAAGTAGCGGAAAGGATTTTCCACAGATGGGGCCAGCCTTGCTGTGACCTTTTTGCATCCCCTTGAATGCCAAATGCAGAAGCTATTTCGCCCTACTTCCCCCTCTGGGGGGTGCCCCCAGGGACACACTTGTACACGATTGGCCCCCAGGTCTCCTATATGCCTTCCCTCCTGTTCCACTAATCCCAAAATTTCTACAGAAAGCCAAAGGTCTGGAAAGGACGATCATCTTGATAGCACCATTCTGGCCTCGACAAATCTGGTTCCCCTTCCTCCAAGCTCACCAAATAGAGGAACCTTGGACTCTGGACCCAGTGCCAGACCTGCTGACCCACTTGTCAGGAGTTCTTCACCCCTCTCTCTTGTCCCTCAAATTGACAGCATGGCTGCTCCGCTTCCCAGCTTAGCCAGGTCAGATCTTTTGTCTCCAGCAGTACAACACATTCTGATTTCTGATTTCTTCCCACAAATCATCCACTAGAAAATTGTATAAGAGCAAGTGGAAACGTTTCGCGTGTTGGGCCTCCAAACAAGGTTTAGACCCCTTGGTTGCTCCTATTCACAAGATTCTAGAATTTCTATCTACTCTTTCACCAGGGGGCTTCAACATCCACCATAAGGGTACATGTGGGTGAAGGAGGCGCTACAATTATGTTGCACAGACTTTGTAGGGCTTTCATGAAGAGAACTTATCATCTCCGACCACCTATTCAGAGCCCAGTTTTTCCTTGGAATTTAAACCTGATGCTATCCCAACTCATGCTATCGCCATTTGAGCCAGCTTCGTAATGCCCGCTGAAATATCTTTCTTGGAAAACCCTATTTCTGGTGGCAATCACTTCGGCCCACAGAGTTTCAGAGCTACAGGCACTGTCAATGAGACCACCATATCTGATATTTCATCCAGACAGGGTCACCTTACGTACTAATCTGTCCTTTCTACCAAAAGTCTGCTCAGAATTGAATCTTAATCAGTCCATAGAACTTCCCACCTTTTTCAGGAACCATACCAATAAGATGGAATACATGCTTCACAAATTGGACGTACATAGACAACTGAGATTTTACCTGGACAGAACAAAAGAGTTCAGAAAATTGGACCAACTATTTGTGTCTCATGCAGATAGTAAGAAAGGACTTGCAGTTACAAAAATCATGCTATCCAAATGGCTTTCAGACTGCATAAACTTTGTTTATTCATCTTCAAATCAGCCTACTCCCCTCAAAGTTAAAGCTCATTCTACTAGGGCTGTTTCTACTTTTTTGGCATATGCAGCTCATTTACCTATAGATACCATTTGTGCTGCGGCTACCTGGGCCAAACCTCATACCTTTATTACTCATTACAAAGTGGACAGGGCCTCCAGGGACAGGGCTTCCTTTGGTTCCACTGTTCTCAGGAATGTTCTCCCATGAGCCACCCAGGGTTTAGGGTGCTGGGGACGCTACGCGTGTGTAAGAACAAACGGTGAGATCGAACAACTTCACATAAAGAAGTTATGTTCTTATCATAACGTTCCATGTGAGTTGTTCATCTCGCCTTTGTTCTTACACTCCCACCCTCCTTCCCCCTCTGTGTTCTGGAGGAACAGGTATGACTCGTGGCTGGTTGTCTTTCTCACGGTTCTCTGTGACTGACTGTGCCTATGTATGCGTGCGTAGTCAGTCAGGTATAACATATTGCTTGTATCTATCATTACCTTTTAGGTACATACCTGTATAGGTAAGTTTGGTGCGTATGCATGTGTAGACAGGTATATTTTTTGTTGCCTGGTTTCTTGGCAAGCTAGATCTGAGGGTTAGCAGCAGGGTATCATGGGATAGGGACTGTGCCTCGAGCTTCTCTTAGATGCAGAGCTTGGAATGTGGCCGACTCGGAGCCGAGGGATCGGCTCTGAACCCGTGTGTAAGGACAAAGGCGAGATGAACAACTCACATGGAACATTATGGTAAGAACATAACTTCTTTTTTAACCACCACCCAGCATGGGTTCAGACCCCAACACAGTACTAACACTACACTCTTATCCTTCTCACATACAGTAGCTGAGGCCAGAGACAATAACAAACTCATGTCTTGCCTTTTCTTTGATCTCTCAAAGGCTTTCGATAGTGTCTCTCACAACCTTCTACTTCATAAACTTTCTCAGCTGAACATTTCCATCTCTACTCTTAATTGGTTCTCAAGTTACCTATCCAATCACCTACAAGCAGTTAAATGGCAAAATTCCTTCTCTCCCTTTCTGGCAGTTCAGATTGGTGTTCCTCAAGGCTCAATTCTCGGTCCCCTCCTTTTCAATCTCTTCACCAATGACCTACACACTGCCTGTAACCTCTCCTCTATCATACAGTATGCAGATTATTCAACTCTGATCTCCATGTCTGACTCTCAAGAACCTCCACCATTCTACCCAAACTTCATTTCATTCTGTTGAGAAGTGGCTCACCAACAATCAACTCATCCTGAACCCCTCTAAAACTAAGCTCTTATTATTCCTGCCTAAAACTCTAGCTCACCACAAATCCAGCTTTCTCTTATCCTCTTTAAATGGCACCATCATAAGACCAGACTCACACACTAAACTCCTGGGTGTCATCATAGATGACAAGCTCAAACTAGACCTCCACGTACTTCATTCCATAAAGAAAACACACCAAAAACTGGCCCTGCTATACAGAAATAGCAAATTCCTGACCCCCAACTCAAAACTGCTGGTAGCTCAATCCTATCTCCTTCCTGCCCTCCTCTATGGCTCCCCTCTATTTTCTAATCTACAGAATAACCTGCTGGCAATGCTTGAACAATCCTACAACAAAATTGTTAGATTTGTCACCAGTGTTTCCTATAAATCCCATCACTGCACAGCACTCACAATATTACATTGGCTTGAACTCCCACACCTTCTGGCCAAAAGTCAGCTAATCCAAGCTTTTACAATTTTTAATTCAAACTCTGACTGTCCATCTCTGTCCAACCTGATCTCCTGGTATACCCCTCCCCGTTCCCTGTGCAGCTCCGATAAACACTACAAGTCTATAGACCCAACAAGAACATAGGTAAAATACTCTATAAACACTCCATTTCCCTTATCTGGAATAATCTTCCACTCCAAATCAGAAGTAACACCTCCCTTTCTAACTTCAAACATGATCTGATACTGAGGCTCCATAGCAACCCTATATGTACCTGCAACCACCCTACTTAACCCCTCCCTCTCCCTATACCTACTTTACTACTAAGTCTGATCTATAAGACCTTTCCTATTTCTCTAACTTACTATAGCTATCTGCTTTCCCTTCTACACCCTCCCTCTAGATCACTACATCCATTCTCTACTACGTTTTTCTTCTGCACCATCTCTTCCTCTGATCTGAGGCCCCTTGTTTATACACGTTTCTCTATTTTTTTTCACTCCTGCACTAGTTTCTTCCTCAAATCTGAGACCCCCTGCACATACCAATTTCTCCTTCTAGCCACTAATCTAATAACACCATATTATTTTCAAAAGATTACCTATAACATTAATTCCCTTACTGCATACCTCTTGGATTTATTATCGTTGTTTTGCCTTTTACAACCTTATTATTATACTTTTGTATATAGCTATGTTTAATTCCATGGAGTAAATTATTTTTTTCTTATCCATTGTATTCATGACATTGCTTTCCTCTGTATTATTGTAAACTTGTCTCTACTTGTATGTCTGTTTGGGGCTTTTCCCCTGGGGTCTCTACTGCAAAAGGGTAAGTTCTTACCCAGCTGGACCAACCCGGTTGACAAATGCAAAATAAATAAAAATAAAAATATTAGAGTTTGTCTGAACTTTTCCAATGCGAATTTAAATCAGTCAGTAAATCTACCAGTCTTTTTCCCCAAATTATCAAACAAAGGTGAATGCATTTTACATATGCTGGATGTTCATAGTCATCCTGGGTTCTATCTTCATAGGACCAAGCAATGCAGAAAGTCTGAACAATTGTTTGTTGCTTTCTACTCAAAGGCTACATTAGACATTGCATTTGCTAAGGTTATTCTGCAGATGGTTATTAAACTGCAATCTAAACCTAAGGTTCATTCCATAAGGGCAGTAGCCACATCAACAGCTTTTTCAAGTAGACTACTTATTGATGACATTTATGGTGTAGGAACTTGATCAACAGTTCATACATATGTATCTCATTACAAACTGGATGTACAATCTAGATCATGCTCTTCCTTTGGTTCCAACATTCTAAGGAATATCCTTCCTTGCTACCACAATAGACAACATTGAATACAAAAGTTATGTACTTAACCATAACCATTGATTGATGTTGTCTGATTTTTGTCTGGTTCAGCCTGTCCCCTTCCAAGCTGACACAAATGGACTTCTGATGACCATGTAGTTTTCTGCACACCGTCTGTAAACAGTCCTAATTGATTGTCTTCCAGTCCTTTCCTTTGACCAGTATGTTGGACTTAATCTTGAATGTAATTCTTCTGGTTTATTCTATGGGTGCAATCTTTGTCTGAGGTATTAAGGTGTAGTGGAGGAAATTATGGGTAGGGGAGGAGTCAGAGGCCTGGAACTGAGAAGGTTCAGAGACTATGCCAAAGTCGAATCTAATCGGATCTGACAATCCATGGATCTATTGTTATGGTAAGTACATAACTTTTATATTTCTTTTTAGTAATGCTCGGGTGCATTTGCCATAATTTTAAAAGTAGAACTGCATCACAATTTTTGATTTATGTTTGTGCAACTTACCATCTTCGTGATCTTGAAATCTGCCAGGATGTGCATATTATGTAATTCAATGAATTAGTCTTTGCTGTGGTGTCCTCGTTAGTACTGTTGGTATAATCAGAGAATGATCTTTTATTCTTCTCATATTTTTATTTTCTTTTTACTTTCAGTTATTTCAAAGTTCCTTGATACTGACCAGCTTCTTTCTGTGCTAGTACAGATTCCCAAACAAGATACAGTATGTATGCATTTGCTTTTGTGTCTTTAAGCAACTTACAGAGATTGAAATATTATTTTACATGGCATTACAACAGGCAGCATTTGTTATAAATGATCTTTTCCTGACAGATGATATGAAAGACAGTGTCCTTAATGTTTTTTAGTATATTCCTTTGCAGGCACCTCAGTGATATATTTTTTCTTCTAGTTTGTAGGCAGACTTGTTTACTACATCAAGAAAGTTTATTTTAGCCAAAAAGTAGTCTAGGCAGTCTTTGTATATTCTTAACAAATGCTTATATGTGTATTTATTTGTTAATTTGTTTATTTGTTAATCTAACATGTGTTAACCTGGTATGGAACTGATCTGTGGACCCTCTTTAGCCATGCTGTAAGCTAAAGGTGGAAGCATATAGGAATATTTACAGACATTAGATAATTAGTTTGCTCAGTTGAATAAAGGGATAAATTCCAGAGCATTTCTTAGATGACCTAGATTGAATAGTGGCTTGTGCTTGAAGATTCAACTGGCTGTAAGGAGACGGTTGGTGGGGCAGTGCCAATGCACTATTCATGAAACCCAGACCTGCCTAGAAGGTGGTTTAAGGGAATGTGTTTTGCAGGTAGTCATAGTGTCAGTGATCTCAAGTGTAGAATTAAGATCTCACAGAAAATATCTGATTCCAGGCTGGATTGAGGTTATCTGTGGGCTGTGTCACCTGCAAAAGCAAGTGCGGAGCCCACACTTTGCTCACTGCATACCACTGTTAAGCACTACCAAGCATACAGTGCATTCATGAAGAGTTGTAAGGATCAGGGAGACCCAATCAATGGCTGCTTGTATGGTGAGTGCATTGTGGTAAGCTCTCACTCACAGACAAAATAAATGGATGAAGCTGGAGCAATGGCTTAGATTTTTTGCAGGTAGCAGGTATGAGGAAGAAAAAAAGACAAAAAAATATATCTGAAAATTATTTAGTTAAGTTGTAGGTTAAAAATTTACAGTACAAAAAAGTAGAGCTGCAAATCTTTAGAACAAAAATAAAGTGAAAAAATATTTTAAGTCAGTTTTACTTATTTGTAAGGGTCAAGGACAACAGAGAAACGTGATAAGCATTATTCGGAGAGAAAGTGGATGAGCAGTATTAAAGCCTTATGTAATTAAAAGGACGTATCATCTACGTGAAATATCAGAATACATTGTGCATATCAGCAGCTTGTGACTTTCCTAAATGCCAATTTTACTTTGCCATTGGTTGGTCAACAGCATAAAACCAATGGTTCTGCAATTTTGTTCTCTTTCGAGGAATGCAGTAAAGAGGCATGCTGAAACTACTCAGTATGGTGAGATCATATTGAAACTTTACAATGAATGGAATTTGGTATATGATTAGAAGACTGAATCATGATTCATTGAATTTTTTTTTTCCAGAACTGTTACATTTCTTTGTGGAGCAGTACTGTTTGAACCCCTATCTGAGGTTGTACCACCGCAACATTTGCTATTACGTATTATCAGTTGTGTGGCCATTGCAAGGTAGAGAAAGGGATAGCTGTCCTTTTCATTCTGCTGCACTTGGCTATCAAAAGTCTGAATGACAATTACCATAACCGGTTGAAAAAATGTTTGGCTGCAGGGGGTCTGTACTCTCCCTTCCCACCTTCTGTAGTATTCTCGCTATGAGGTAGCATAGCCTTGGAGAAAAAGAAGATATCTGCATAGAAATTACTGTATTTTCTGTTATTACAAAACTGTGTAACCTCACAATGAGAGTATGCTAGTAAGGCGTCAGTGAGGAAAATAAATAAGGGTTTTAAGGGAGCTTTCCCCTGCAAAACTGTGTAGACATATGATTGTTTTGTAAAGTTTAAACTATAGTAATTTTCAGTCAAATTATTACAAGTTATTTCAATGCTTCACGGTTTGTAGTATTCATGCTATATGGACACTTTATATTCTTTTTGCCCAAATGCATATTTTTACATTTATTTTCATTGAAATGGACACCATTCTCCTTGGCCCACAAAAATATACTGTTTACATTTTTGTATATGTTCATCATTCTGACTGCTGCAGTAGCCTTTTGGCTATATGGGTTGTATCCTGCCTAGGATACAACAACCACCAATGGACCTCAGCAAATAGCATTGTAAGTCTTCCACTAGGACAACAATGTCCAACATATCCTATCCCCATGCCATGAATCTAATTTATTTTTAAAAATCTCAGTACTTCTGGCCTACTTAATGCTCATGTGCAATGGATTCCACTGTTGTCTAACTCTAGTTTGAAAACCATTTCTTGGAGGTGAGTATTTTAACCCCCTTGAGCTCCACAAGTATGAATTATTCCTCATGCCCCTGGCATGCTGCATAAAGGAAATACTAAGCAAGGACTCATCTGCTTCCTCTTGCAAACACTTATCTATCCATATTAAATTTCCCCTTTAACTCCCTATAATATAAATAAAATCATTTCCTCAGTCATTCTTCACAGTGTAATCCAGGTATTGCTTTTATATTCCTGGTAAAATACATTTGTACTCTTTCTGACCTATTTATATCTTCCACTGAGAACATGCAAAAACTAGTTCCATACTCTATTAGTAGTCCAATAACTGTTTTATAAATAGATAACAGTACCTTAGTATTCCTCAAGGATATTGTTCTCAATATCATTTTAGCCACGTAGTATGTATTCGTCCAAACCTTCTTTACCTGCCCCAGTAAATTAAGCTTATTATCTGTTACTGTTCCTAAATCCACAAACAACTCACATTCCTCAATTATTGTAGTATTCATGCTACATAGTTACTTTATATTCTTTTTGCCCAAATACATACTTTTACATTTATTTTCATTGAAATGGACACCATTCTTCTCACCCCAGAAAATATGCTGTGTATATATTTTTAAGTGTTCATCATTTTGACTACTGCCATAGCCTTTTGGCTAGTTGTGTTTTATTCTAGATGGCCAACTTCACAAAGCTCTGGCTTCTTCCCACACCCTCACTCTGGCTGCTGATTGGACAGCCCAGAGGAAGAAAATCATCAGCCAGAGTGAAGAGATCTTTAGTACTTTCTTTCAGTCGCAAGAAGAGGCAGCTCTGAGGTTCTATGGGATCAGTAGTCAAACTTGAAACTTCATTTCTTGCTGATTATTCCCTACGAGGGAGCCTTTCCACACAGAAATTTTTGCTCTTTTAAAAATAATAATTTATTTTGTGACTAAAAATAGTATTTTCCTTTTAAGAAACATGGTATTTTTTCACAGTATTTGAAGTTTCTTGTCAGGGACCACTGTTTTTAACTCAGGACGTATTTTATAATTTAGGGACTATTTGTAGTGGTAAAAGTCTACTATTTATGTAAATGTTAATTTATTTATGAAAATTAAAGGGTTGGGAAATGTTTTAAATGGGCAAAAAACATTATAAATATATTTAGTGCTTCTGTATACTTTGTGACAACTTAACGTTCATCTTTGCTGTCATTGTGCATTTTAGACAGTTGGCTTATGTCGGATAGGGATTTTGCTATTTTTCCATTAAATTTTTACAAAAAAATTGGACTGGAAGTATACATGTAAGTATGTGTGTGCTGCTTGTGAACACTTCCATGACAACTTTGCTTCCTACCAACTCATTCCAGCACTGCTTACCAGCTTTCAATCCTCATCCTTGGCTGCAACATGAGCAGTACAAAGGTCCTGCTCCCTCTTCTCCCACTATGCCTACAAAGAACAAGCAACATAAGATCCCTTGATGCAATTGCAGGCTCAGTCAGTGTCTCAGCCATTGGTGAGCAAACTTGTAGTGGCCATCTGTTATTCCACAGACCAGTCACTTTCTTTTCTGGGCTCCTCTGATGTAGTCTATTCAGTCACCATGGACCAGGGGTCAGCCATATCCCCTGTGACTGTTCCAGTATCTTTTACTGGCGTAGACCTATCTTCTTTGAGTCAGGGACACACTCTGGGGAGTGCTTCTTGGGATAACTGTTGGTAAAGACATCTTGATGGGGCTGAATTGTCATCTTCTAGTCAATCTTTGATTAGGGTGTTAACTGCAAAGAAAAAAACAGAAGGCTAGACATTGTTTGTCTGAAGACATGGTATCTGTTTGAAAAGATGATTTTTCTTACCTTAGCCAGGCAGTTATTAAAGGGTCTTAATCTTGGTGCTCTGAAATTCTTGCATGAGGAATTCTCATTAAAGAAATTCCAGTGGAAAACCTTACATGAGCAGATACAGGGCTTATTCTCCTGGAGATTTAGAACCCCTAACTCTGATGTAGAGGAAACATGTTCCTTTCTAACTACTTTGGTAGAGTTTTATATGTTCAACAAACACAATGCCCTATTGGCATATGGGTAGTAGTGCCCTGCTACCCTCCCTGTAGCAGTCTGTCCAAGCTCAGAACTCCTCCAACTGCCTGTTTGTATATGAGAAGGAGCAGTCACCTGGTAGGATCAGGACAGCTCTTCATGGTCGCAGAGATGGCTTTTACAGCTTTCGTTTGCCACAGTCAGAGAAAGATCTCTTGGGATATTGCTTTTCTTACTGGGTGATATCAACTGTAGAGCTCAGATAAGAAACTTCTTTTGGGTTTTATTTCCTCCCATGCCCTTTTTTGTATCAGTCCTTTAGTCCTGTAGTCTGCTGATTTGCATATTTTTCTTGTGTAAAATATGTATGTACTTTTAGTGTGATTTCTTTTGTAGTATAAGACTTAGATTGAAGTTTCTTTTGAAAGTTTTGACAGAAAAACTTTTTTTTTTTTTTGGGGTTATGATTATTTGAGGTTATTGAGCACATTTAAAGCATTTTAAATGATTTGTTTCCTTTAAACAGAGATTTTGGTGCCATTTTGTTTGTGAAATTTCTGATAGGATTTTTCCTTAAGTTGATATTTAATTTATTGTCTAAGGTTTGGATAAATTATCATTGCATATGATTATGTAGATTTACAATTTTTTAAACAAGTTTCTCATCTAAGTTGTAGTTTTAGTACCATTTTGTTTGTGATATTTCTGATCTGAATTTCACTTAATATTATACTTAATTCCTGGTCTAAATTTCATTTTTTTCTCTTTATGTTAGGCCATAAATAGCCTTTATTTATTTAGATTGGGGTTTATGTGATGTGTTTATTGTGAATTGTGCTGGGTTACTGAAATTGATATATTTTTTTCTACAGCACAGTATTCAGTATAGTTTCCATATAGAAATACATTTCAGTTTGCTATTTAGAGGGAACTTTGTTGGATTTTGTCCATTTGTAATGGTCTGACTGTGCAACCAGTACATGGTATTGATGTGGCTAGATTTTGCCCCCTTTCTTGATGGACTGAGGCATGGTTCCCCACCCCCACTCCCACCATCTCTCACATTTGCACCTAAAAAAATGAAAGAATAAATATTTTAGTCAGTTCAGCTCAAGCTGATTGATGATTTGGCTGTGTGAAAGGTACTCTGAAACTTTGGAAGCTGTCCAGCTTTTATATCCAATGCAGGATATAACCCATATAGCTAAGGCTACTGGAGCAGTGATTATGTGAACATCTACTGTTATGGTAAGTTTACTTACACAACTGTACTTTTTCCTGTGTTCATGGAGGCTTTGCCTAAGGAAGAGTTTTAAGAAATTTAGGGCATGCTTGGTCTAGCCTTTCCTCCAAGCCCTTTTGTCTGTGGACAGTGCTTTGTGTCCCCAGTGATGCTTGCTTGTTAGAAGACCATGCCTTCTTTTTACTCAGTCTGTCTAGATTAACTGGGCAAGTGACTACAGTCTCAGGGAAAATGGCACATTGCAGCATTGTAGCTTTTTAAGTGTTTGCCAGTGTTTTATGTGGAAGTTTGTGTTGAGATGCATGTACAGTTTAGATGAATTTGCTGCATCATTGCCTGCAGAGCAAAAGGTTTATGTTTTTCAGGTGTCAAAAGATGCTCTAAAAATTGTCTGGGTGAAGGCTGATACATACTCTAGAAATGCAGCATTTTCAGTGATGATTAGGAGATATACTGGGTTACACTTCCAGAACTGAGTTAAAAACAGAGATTATAAATGCTCCGCTTCAGTCTGAGTGTTTGGTACAGCAACTAATCAAATCCTTAAACACTGAAATTTCAGAGGTAATTCGATGCAAGGAATATTGAAAATGTTTAATATTCCTCAGTTCTCCTTTAAGCAAGATAACTTTCAGCAGCCTTGCTAGCAGAAGATGCAGCTGAACAATATCCAAGTCAATAAAAGGAAATGGCTGGAAGAGAACATCGCCAAACTGAAAAAGAAGGGTTCCCTTCCTATAAATGACAGCCCCCCCTCCCAACCTAATGATTATGCCATGGTGTGGCACCTGCCTTTATCAAGTCCCCCACTGGATGCCTCATCTTTCTAGTTAGCTCTCAACAAGATGACCTGGCTTTCAGTCGTTTTTGATAAATGGATGCAAATGGTTTGATTCTCAGGTCACTTTATTGTCAAAGAAAAATGGTGATTCATGTAATCTAAAACTTATTTGCTCGACACTACATTTGATCAACACTCATCATATTGAAAAATGTAAAATGGTATAGAAAATGACTGCTGGCATGGTTTTGGAGGATAGTTATTACAATGCAAATTAGTGCTGATCAGTATTTTTTTACCGTGATAATGCTTTCTGTTACATTGTTCCACCGTGTCTAGACATCTAAGTATGTGTGCCAGCAGTGATTTAGTATGTAAGGAGCATTCTTTTTTTCTCCATGGTTGTCTGACTATGCAGTTAGTATATTTATGCTAGGGGAGTGTGGCGGTGAGAAGTCCCCCACATTGGGTGTGCAGGGGGATTGCCCCCATGCAAAAAGGCTTTTGGGGGTATATTTTGTGTTGATCAAATGTAGTGTCGATCAGATGAATTTTAGATTAAATGAAGCACTGTTTTTTTCCTTGTCAATTAAGTGAAATGACAATGTAGTTAAATATAATTCTGCAAACATATTTGACAGGGATTTCAGATGGAAGTGGAAAGATCTTCTGCCTCCATTTATGGGAGAGGATATTTCTCTTCAACACACAGACCAGATTGTGTTATTCTCTTCTGTTCTGTAGTGAGTGCTGAACTCAGGGGTCATAGAACCGATCTCTTCTTCAGAAAGAACAAGAGATTTCTTCTCTAAAATTTTCTTGGTTCCCTAATAAGAGCAGATGTAGAGACTGATGTGGGACCTTAATATTTTGAATATGTTTGTCAAGGTCCCCAAATTCAAGATGCTCATCCTGCAGACAGTGTTTCCTCTGTTTCCAGACCCTTTCTTCATATTTCCATTGCTCATAACATCAGGGAATATCTGTGGGATTTTTTTGTATCTAGTTTGCACTGTGTTTTCTGTATTGCTGTTTGGGCTATCCACTGAGACAGGAGGGTTTACTATATTCCATTATCTGGTAGTGGCCCACCATTGAACTCTGGGCACTCACTATTTTCTGTACTTTGATGTCTTGCTGATCTGTGCAGAGTCTCTGTCCAGGTGTGTGGAATCGCTAGGGAAGATCTCGTCCTGATTCTCCTACCTAGGGCTCAAGTTGAACCTCCTAAAGTCATGTTTGACACTCTAGCAAATACTTGTCTTTCTGGGATGCTTTATGAATATCAATGAGAGTCTGGCTTTTTAACCTACTGTCATAACAAATGTTTTTTCTGGAATTCTCCCAGAGAAGTGTTGCCCTAGTGAATGAATCCCTTGGGAATTTTTGATCTGATGGCATCCATGATTCTCATTTTACCACTGGCCCTTCTTTCCATGAGAAAAATTCAATGATATGTCTGAAATTGTCAGACACAGCACCTTCATTCCCTGGAATCCCAATTGCTGCCCTTTATCGGACAAGAATTACTGTGGTGTAGAGATCAGTTGAGTATCAGCCCAGGCTTCCTTTCTCCCTTCTGATGCCAGTACAGTCTTTCCAGACAGATTCGTCTGACTTCACCTGAGAATCTGTTTCAAGGTGCCCAAGGGCACAAGGAGGCACATCAGTATCTAGGAGATGGTGGCAGTATTTCAGGCCTTGAAAGTCCCCTAACCGTCTTTAAATGCTGGGTCCATTTCCGGTGGTTATGGACATAACCATAGAGATGTAGTACCTTAAGAAACTAGGGGGTATGATGTCTTACTGCATGTGCTGATTGGCAATGATAGCTTGGGAGTGGGCTTCTCAGCATTCCCTGTCTCTTCAGGCATCATGCATCCAGTCAGAACATTGTGGCAGAGAGACTAAGGGGATCCTAGGCAGAGCCGCATGGGTAGAAGTTCAAGGTAGGGGTGTTCCGGGATTTAGTTCAGATGTGTAGAATGCCTCTAAAAATGTGTTTGCCTCCTTTCAAACAGACAGCTGGAGGAATTCTGTTGCAGACATTCTTGCACCCATGCTTGGTGGACAGATGCATTTTCATTATCTGGGATGGGAATGTTCCTGTATTCATTTCCACCATTTCCACTGATTCACAAGATACTACTGAAAGTTAAAAGAGAAATGCCAAAGATCATTGTGGTGACTTCCTGCTGGCCTAGACAATCTTGTTTTTCCCTGTTTTTGGTATTGGCCAAGTACAATTACCACAGACTTCCTCACATGCTGGGTCTCCTCAGTCAGTCTCAAGGGTGACTGGTACACCCCAATTTGGAGAAACTTCTGTTAACAACCTGGATGACTCCCTCTTGACTCTGTTTAGGCACTTGGTTGTTGAGGACATGCAGCAGGTGTTAAAGGAAGCCAGAAAGCCTGCTATTAGAAAATCTAATGTTTACAAATGGATGAGGTTTTCTAAGTGGTGTCTAAATGGAAATAGAGGGTCCACTGTGGTTAATATCTCTCTGGTCTTGAAATATCAGTGTGAGTTATTTCAGGATGGCTTAGCATATGTGCAAATTAAGATGCAATCTGCTGTTGATCTTCATTTATTCCATACTGATGGGTTTCAGTTCCATCCTCGGAACCGACTCGACCAATATAAGCTCGCGCCAGCCAAAAACTCTCGAGCTAACTCTTACCCATAGTGCCACTTTCCTCATCTCCTCAGATCATGTTTGCCTTGTAGTATACAAGATGTGTCAAGCCAGCTCTCAGCTAAGTAGTTATAATTTTTCTATTTTATTAGAATATTATTGCCTTTCTTCAAATAGTTCATCTGATGTTGTTAATCTTCTTCCCATTCATCACTGATGGGTTCGGTTCCGAGCCTTCAAACCGAGTCTGCCTAATACCAAGCTCGCCTACACCAAAAACTCTCAAGCTAAGCTGCTACCCACAATGCCCTTCTCCCAGTTACCTCAGATCTCATTTGCCGCACAGCCATATAGCAGCGTTTCACAGAGCTCTTCAGCTAAGTGACATATTTTTATAAAAATTTACTGTATTTTGACTTTTTTTTCTGTTCTATCTCTTTTTCTACCTTATTCACTATATCTAGCTCTACCCTTGGGTATCTCTCTTACAATCATTGGTAACACCCTCTCCTACCCTTGTGGTGTCCTTGATACCATTGTTGGTATTTTTCTCTTTCTTTTCTGTACCTTTTTTGGATTTGTTTGGTTATGTATTGGATATGTCCGATAAAAAAGGGACTTTGGGGTTCAAACATTGCACTTCCTGCAATGGCAAACTCCCCAACAGCGAATTACATGACGATTGTGTCTATTGTCTGGGGGTTTCCCACTTGTCTGTGAAACCTCCTTGCCAGATTTGTTTAAGCTTCAGTCAGCGGATGCTGAATGAAAGGAAAAACAAGCTTATCTTGAAAGGCCTACTATCTTCACCTTTCTCAGAGACCCTTTCTGTGTCACAGGTCTCAACCCTCCATTGAAGGACAAGAAACGTCCTCATTCCGATCCCTCTTCACCAGCTGGTGATAAGAGTAAGTCCCACAAGCATAAGGCCCACAAGTCTTCTATGAAGCATAAGATCGCTCTCTCGGCTCCGACTATTCCGATTCCGAGCTCAGCTCCATTGGCCTCTATGGACATTTGGGTGATGAAATTTCCAATACCACGAACCCAGTATTCCTCATCATTGAACCCATTATCAGGCCAGGCTTATAACCCTTTTTTGGACTGACCTGACTCCCCTTCCAAAGTGTCTGTAAGCTGCACCAGGAGTCTTATCTGAATTGGATGTGGGTTTGATCAGCTGTTTACAGCCAGAGGGATTACAAATTTTCCAAAAACCCATCCCACCTCAGGTTTTACCCCATGACTCCCACCTATTCCTTCGGTTCCGAGGCCCATAGTTCAAAATGTCCTTGGTGGGAACCCTTTCCTTGGCGCCGACAGTGACTCTCTCTGAAGCTACGAGGCCCCCCTTTGGGTTTTGGTTCCTACGGAACCACCCCTTTCTCAATCTCATGGTTGAGTTGGGTGGAACCCTCGGCTCCCAGTACGGTTCCAAGCTTTTATCAGTTCTGTCCTTGGATCCGGGGGTGGCACCCACCCCAATCTTGCTTGAGGCTCCATCCTCGGGAGCGGGCCGTGCAGAGCAGGGTGTGACCCCGGTCCCGAGATTGTCTTCCTCGGTTCCGGGCTTCAATTCCTCTTTGGGCAGACCGGCTTTCTGGGTGATGGAGAGGGTGCTTGCTTCTGGAAGTGCTCCTCTTATGTCAGATCTTCCCCATGCTCCCTCTGAGCTACAGCTACCATGGGCCACCTCCCCAAGACACTAAGAGCACAAGCCTCAAGAAACCCCTGTCCAGGATAATTTCTCTTCTGAGTCTTCTTCAGATGCTCCCTCTGAAGAACCTCCTCGGAAAAAGGCGTGTAAGAGGAAACACCTTGACTCCCCAGAGGAGTCCCTCGATGATGGGGAAGGGTCCCCACAGTCACCCCTTGATGTCTCTTTTGGAGGCATCCTGGAAATATTGAAGCAGAGGGGAGGCTGGAAGCCCTCCAATCCTTCCTCGGAGGAGTCCATCTTCCTGCAGGCTTTCTGCTCTCAGCCTTCTACTTCTTGGGTGACCCTACCTGCCAATGAGTTAGTCCAACTCATCGTGCAGCATGCATGGAAGAACCATGATTCCATTGAGGCCATTCCCTGGAGACCGGACAAGATTCTTTCCCCACCAGAGGAACAGCCACATTGGTCAAGAGGCTTGCCTGTAGATGCTATGGTGGTGGTGGCGGCCACAAAAAAGGACCTTGCAGAGTAAAGTCCTACTGTTCACTTGCCCAACAGAGAGTCCCAGGTGGTGGACAGATTAGGGAAACGAGTCTTTGCTTTAGTGACCTTTGCAGTCAGGTCTCTGAATTGCTTGGGGTATTTTACGAGGCTCCAAAGGGATCTCATCTCAGAACCTTCTGGAGCCCTAGTGGGTCAAGTTTCTGATGGGGCACGTGACAAAGTTGCTTCTCAGCTTGCAACCCTAGAGTCTATCTCCAATTCATTCATGAAGTTGCTGTTCTACGCAACTGAAGGGGTGACTAAAACTGCGGGTGCAGGCGTAGTTCTGAGACTCCATGCCTGGATGCATATTTGTGACCTTGCAGACTCCTTCAAGTCTTTCTTCTTGAATGCCCCTATCAAACTGTCAGCTTTGTTCAGTTCTAAAAGGGAAGGACACACTGGCCAGGTGTAAGCAAGAGAGAAAGACCTTGTCTGCCATTGGCCTACATTTTTCCAAACCTCAGCACTCTTTCTCCATGAACCAGAGGAGTGGAAAGATATGGCACAAGAAATCTCAAGGCCCTTTCTGTAGCGCATGTGACGAGGATTCCCCCAGAGGCAGAGGGGGTCCAATTGTGGAAGACACCCTTTTAGGGGCAGAGGGGGTCCCCGAAACCAAGACTCCAGGGATTCTTTCTCTGGATGACCTTATCAGCGCTTCTGAAGTGCTGCCCGATTGCTTTCCTCTAGAAGCAATCGGGGCTCATTTTTCTCTGCACCAAACTGCCTGGCACTCTATTACAAATGATCAGTGGGTGCAGAGAGTAATTTCCAGAGGCTATTACATCCCTCTAATATCTTGCCCAAAACCTTCAAAATGCCTTCTCGATGTTCCACCCAGTCAAAGAGAAGAGGCGGCTTCAGAGATAAGAAAGCTGTGTCAAAAACGAGTCATCCAACCAGTCCCCCCAGACCAGTGTGGATCCGGTTTCTACTCAAGATTCTTTTTGGTGCCAAAAAAGACCGGGGACTGAAGACTCATTTTGGATCTCGGCCAACTAAACAAGTCAGTCATTCAAACCAAATTCCACATGGTCATGATACAATCCATTCTCCCTTTTCTTTGGGAGGGTGTTTGGATGTGCTCGATAGACCTCCAGGATGCATGCTACCACATCACTCCAGGAATCTCCTTAGCTTCTGGCTGGGAGCCAATCATTCCCAATTCAGAGCCCTGCCATTTGGTCTCTTGACGGCCCCCAAAGTGTTCACGAAATGCCTAGCAGTGGTAACAGCTCATCTGAGACTTCAGGGATTCCAGGTGTTTCCATATTTAGACAATTGGCTCCTCTCTGCCACCACCAAGCACCTACTGATTATGGCCCTCCACTACACTCTTGCACTGGCAGAGTTTCTAGGCATCACAGTCCACTAGAAAAAAATCCAATCTTCATCCTACCTAGCAATTGTAATTTACAGGAGCAGTATTCAGTACTCAAATAAGCCAGGTCTCTCTTCAACCTCACAGGCTTCAGAGGTTAAGATTACAAGTACAAGTGATACTCTGTCAAAGGAAGGTGTCAGCAAGGGAAGTTCTACAGGCTCTGGGGTCCATGGTGGCAGCCATCCTGATTGTTCCTTTGGCAAGATTACATATGAGACTGTTACACTGGCTCCTTTTGTCCCAGTGGGTGTCCAGTCTTCATCCTCTAAACTCACAGATCCTCATCACCAATTCCTGCAAGCAAGATCTTCCTTGGTGGATGAGGACAGACGAAATTCTTTGGTGTCGCCCCTTTCAGACTCTTCACCCCAACACCACGGTGACCACGGACACTTCCTGATAGGGTGGGTGGGGCCACTTTCAGGGAAAGACAGTCCAAGGCACATGGTCCAGCTTGGAGGCCAACTTGCATATCAACGTTCCGGAGTTGAGAGCGGTGCTGTTGGCATTGCAGGCACTTCATCCACTCCTTCCATCGGGAATGATTGCAATCCAGTCAAACAATATGTCTGTAGTCTGGTACATAAACAAACAAGGAGGGACCAAATCCTACCCTGTGTGGCGAGAGACCATGAGAATTTGGCATTGGGTGATAGCTTCCAACCACTTTCTTATAGCAACGCATATCCCGGGGAGCTCCAACGTGATTGTGGACAGGCTGAGCAGATGCATCCTCCTTCCACACGAGTGGTCTCTCAATCCGAATGTGACAGCAGAAATTTTCAGCCGTTGGGTCCAGCCTTGCTGTGATCTTTTTGCTTCCCCTTCAAATAAATGCAGCAGTTTCTTTGCCCTCTTTCTCCCAGATGGGGAGTCATCGAGAGTCGCCTTGACTCACAGTTGGTCCACAAGTCTCCTCTATGCTTACCCTCCAATACCTTTGATACCCCTATTTTTAAAGAAAGCAATTTGGTTGAGATGCAAAGTGATCCTCATTGCCCCTTTTTGGCCTCGGCAAGTATGGTTCCCCTTCCTCCGGCCTCACCTATTACAACCTCCATGGATCCCAGACACTCATCAGGACCTAATTTCTCACCCCAAGGGTTGACTCCCCCAGATCTGTCCACTCTCAAGCTGACAGCTTGGTTTCTCCACTTCCGTTAGTCACCAGGCAGGAAACCCACTCCTCACCCGTTCGCGATATTATTCTGGCCTCCCATAAACCATCCACCAGGAAACTCTACAGAGACAAGTGGAAGAGATTAGCTATCTGGTCTAATAATCAGATGCTAGATCCTTTTTCAAATCCTGCAGCTGTTATACTTCAATACCTTTGTGAGTTGTTTGACAATGGGGCATCATCTTGTACTATTCGAGTCCACTTAGCAGCTATCTCCAATTTTCATAACGGTTCAGATGGCATTCCTCTTATTTCCACCCGCCTTTGCAAGACTTTTCTCAAAGGAGTTTTCCACAGCAGACCCCCAATCAGGCAGCCTGTAGGGACATGGAATCTCTCTCTGGTATTACAGTTTGTCTCTCTCTCTACCCCTTTTTGAGCCTGCTGCGACATGTGACCTTAAATTCCTATCATAAAAATCTCTGTTTTTGGTAGCGGTCACATCAGCTAGACGAATATCGGAATTACAAGCCTTATGCATCAAGTGTCCGTATATAATCTTCCATAAAGACAGAGTATCTCTTCGTACTAATCCATCTTTTCTCCCCAAAGTGGTGTCTGACTTCTCTGTTAACCAGTCCATTGAGCTCCCTGTGTTTTTTCCAAATTATTCCAATAAGGGAGAATACTGTCTATATTCATTGGACATACATAGACAACTATGTTTCTATTTGGACAGGACTAAATCTTTCCGCAAGTTGGATCAACTTTATATCTCCTTACCTGGTTCAAAAATGGGATGTGCTGTATCAAAAGTCACTTTATCAAAATGGCTCAGAGATTGTATCACTTTTTCATACTCACTGGCGAATGAATCTAAACCTGTTCATATCAAAGCTCATTCAACGAGAGCCATTGCAACTTCTGTTGCTTTTCACTCCAGGGCTTCTATGGATGACATTTGCACAGCAGCCATTTGGGCTAAACCCCATACTTTCATCAAACATTACAAATTGGATTTGGTCTCCAGGGGAAGAGTGGCCTTCAGCTCAATGGTTCTCAGGAATGTTCTTCCATAAGGGCCACCCAGGTTTTCAAGTAGCTTGGGATTCTGTCCCATCAGTGATGAATGGGAAGAAGATTAACAGCATCAGATAAAGAAGTTATGTCTTACCATAGCATTCCATCTGTGTTGTTGATCTTCTTCCAGTCATTGCACCCTCCCTCCATCCCCCACCAAAGTTCCCTGGTGGATCTTATGGGTCCTTGTGGTGTTTCAGAGTTTCTGTGCAGAAATGGCCTCTGCTTTTCTTCTATATGTTGCATGCAAACTTGATCTGAGGTAACTGGGAGAAGGGCATTGTGGATAGCAGCTTAGCTCGAGAGTTGTTGGTGTACATGAGCTTGGTATTAGGCCGAAGATCAACAACACAGATGGAATGTTATGGTAACACATAACTTCCTTTTTATTTAGCAGTTGTTAATAGCTTTGCTTACACTTTGTTTCTCCTAGAGTGTTTTTTCTCCTCTTTGTACCAGTTTGGTATTCTTCATGCTATTGTTGGTACAGGCTCCTCCCTTACCGTTGTGGTAGCTGTTATACCATCGTTGGTATTCCACCCTTTTCTCCCCTTTACTTAACACTTCCCAAAAAAAAAAAAAAAGCAAATTTCAATCTTTTTAACTATGCGTTCATCTGTCTCTGCTTGGTTTACAGTTTTTGACAGGATTTTCATGTTCTTGTTGCTGTAGTGACTTGTTTTTCTGGATAGTCATAATGTCTGAAAAAAAGGGAACTACCGGATTTAAGCAATGTGATACATGTGGTAGAAAGATGCCCAACTCTGATGTGCGTCTTTCTTGTGTCTATTGTCTCTGAGTTCCCCAACTCCAAGCTCAACCTCCTTGTGAAATTTGTAAGGGATTCAGCTCACACACATTGGCAGAGTGTAAAAATAAATAAATATTAAAAGGACTGTTATAGACTCCCTTTTCGGAGACACTATCTGAGGCAGAGGTTTCAATACCTCCTAAGAAAGACATAAAAAAGAGAAGTCATCCGGTTCCAACATCTCCTAGTTCTGCAGAACCAAAGCCTTCTCAGACTCATACTGAACAGAAGACAAAACTTCCAAAACTGTCAGCAGTGACACTATCTGCACCAGAGCTTACAGGTCCCTTGAAACTGGATGTAGTGAGGCTTGTTGATCAGCTCCTAGCAGTCAGAGGCATCCCAACCCCATTCAAGACCTCCCTCCCATCCGGAGCCGAGGGATTTTCTCCACAGACTCCATCATATGATCCTCCGACCCCCCGTCAAGCTTTGGAGCCCTCAGTACTGATGCCTATCCCATTGCCAACTCCTTTGATTCCTGTGTTGCACACTTTCATGGTTCCAGAGCCTACCCTGTGGACCATGGTTCAGTCAGAGCCGATCCACCCTCGAGATTAACTGGTCTGTTTGCACCATGACCTACTGTCTACTGTCCAGGCTGTTATGAGGGTTCTGTGTCCTCTCAAGGCTCCAGTCCTGGAGGCATGCTCATCAGAGCAGGGTGTGACCCTGGTTCTGAGGTTGTCCTTCTCAGTTCTGGGCTCCCATCCCTCTTCAGGTGGGCCTGCCTTCCAGGTGATGGAGAGGGCTCTCGCTTCTGCAAGCATGCAATTGGCCCCTTCGGCATCAGAACCTGACTTTCATATCTCCTCTGATATGCAGCTGACTCATCCCACTACACTGGGACATCAGGCATGGGAGCAGCAACACACTCTGTTACAGGGCACCCAGTCTTCGGAGTCCTCTTCAGATTTTCCCCCTGAACAGCCACCCCACAAGAAAACTTGCAAGAGGAAGTATGTTGATTCCCCTGAGGAATCCCTCAGCGAAGATACCGATTTTGATGAGGGAGAAGGGTCTTCAGGATCACCCCCTGAGGATGTCTCATTCAGAGACATACTGGAGATCCTGAAACAGAGGGATGACTGGAAGCCCATTAACCCTTCAACTGAGGAATCTGTATTCTTGCAGGCTTTCTGTCCTCTACCCTGTACTTCCTGGGTGAGCCCACCTGCAGATGAGCTGGTTAAGCTCATTGTGCAGCATGCTTGGAAGGCCTCTGACACCACTGAGCCAATTCCCCGAACACCTGATAAAATTCTCTATCCTCCACAAGATCAGCCCCACTGGTCCAGAGGCTTGGCAGTAGATTCTATGGTGGTGGCAGTGGCCACTAGGAAAGAACTTGCTGAAGAAAGTTCAACTGTCCATCCTCTGAACAGGGAGTCCTGGAAGACAGACAGACTAGGGAAGCAGACTTACACTTTGGTGATCTTCGCCTTATGGTCACTGAACTATCTGACACATTTTACCCATATTCAGAAGGAACGGATTACAGACCTTTCAGGATCCCTGGCAGGGGTATTGCCTGATGAGGTGCGTGATAAAGTTGCCTCTCAGCTTGCCACCCTAGAGTCCATTTCTAACTTCTCCATGCTGTTGATCGCCCATACACCCAAGGGGCAGCCAGAAAAGCCAATACAGGTGTTGTCATGAGGTGTCATGCCTGGATGCACTTGTGCGACTTTGCGGACCCCTTCAAGTCTTCCTTCATCAATGCAACTAAAAACAAATAAGGTACCAAGCCTGCAAGACTAGAAAGCAAAGTATAATTTATTAAACAAAACAAAGGTACAGGTAAGTGCCTTCACGATCTGCTAATTGGTTTATCAGACAAACTTATTAAAAGACAACCGACATTTATACACTGCATCAACCAAACCATGCTTGAAACCAATTAAGCAGCTCTTAAAAAGACATTAGTTCATATATAAAACCTATGCGAAAAAAGTATAAAATGCCTAATAAATATGTATTAGATAAAGAACATATAAAAAATGTATAATATATGCATAAAAGTGTGTGATCACACTTGTTAAAATTCTTGTTTATATTTTGTGTGTATAAACAACATCCACATTCAGTGTTTCAAAGGGCGTGACTTCAAGAAAGGCTTTAATTTGAAAGCCCCATTTAAGCCTGGTGGTTTTTCAGCATTAAAAAGCAAAATCCATTTCTGTTCTGCCCCTTCAGTCCGATTAACCAAATCACCACCTCTCATGCTAACATCTAGAACTTGTAAGACCATAAACCTGAAATTAAAACGATGAACAATGTGTATTTATTCCCTTCCAGAATTCGGTTGGAAGAAGGAACTGCTACAATCAATGTGTTCACAAGCTAAGCAGTTTCCACATTGAAATTTACCTTTAGGTCCCAAACTTTGAAAGCTACGGCAACCTGTATGTCATGTCCGGCTTATTATGTCGGCAAAAACAAATCAAGCCTTTAAAACCATATCCTGAGGCACTTGAGAGACATCCATGGAAAGGACTTACATAATTCCCTTGGTGTGTCCACTTTAAACACTTGTGATTGGTTTGTTGTTAAGAAGGACAAAAGACCACTTTAAACTTTGAGTATTAAAAGACATTCTCAGTCCCAATTTATCAGCAATCCGATGAAGATTTATCGAAAGCACTTATCGTTTGTGGAATTCAAGGGACTTTACATCTTTCTAGTAGTGTTTTAATATTTTGATTAAAAATATTTTATTTTCCAAGTTTTCAAGTGCTACAGTCGTGGAGGTGTAGCTTGTTCATCATTTTAATTTGTGGTTTTTACTGGCTACCCCTAGGCAGTGGGATATATTCTTCTTGTTCACTAATTGTTGTTGTATTATACCACTGCACATGGCTGAAAAACAAGGTAACCATATTGTTAGCAAAGGACAGTTTAATATGGATTTTATGAAAACCAACAAAGGGGTTGAGCAGTTAGTGGTCACACTAAAGCCTCTTTTGAAGTCATGCCCTTTGAAACACTGCATGTGGACGTTGTTTATACACACATAAACAAGAATTTTAACAAGTGTCATCACACTTTTATGCATATTTTATACATTTTTTATGTTATTTAGCCAATACATATTTTTTAGGCATTTTAGACTTTTTTGTGTAGGTTTTATATATGATGAACTAATCTCTTTTTAAGAACTGCTTAATTGGTTTCAAGCATGGTTTGGTTGATGCAGTGTATAAATGTTGGTTGTCTTTTAACAAGTTTGTCTTATGAAGCAATTAGCAGATTGTGAAAGAGCTTACCTTTACTTTTGTTTTGTTTAATAAATTAGACTTTGCTTTCTAGCCTTGCAGGCTCGGTACCTTATTTGTTTTTAGTTGCACTTGTTTTTTGAAACCGTGCCGTATCCTGCACCTGTCTACATATTTTTTGGTGTTCCTACTTTTGTTATTCAGGACAGGAGCAAACGGCTGAGAGCATGGACATGGAACTTCCATATGCGCCTAAACAACCTCTTAATATGGACATTGGAGTTAACTGGCTTGACCGTATCTTAAACATTGGTCAAAATCCTTTGTTGGATGCAGTGATTTCTACACAGCCTATCCCTAACCCAGAGGAAGGTAAAGAACATCTTGACTTCATGCATCACTTTAGAGAACTGGAAAATAAACTTTATAAGTATAAATGTTTACACAGTGGTGATGTTTACACTTAGAACCCAGCTTAAAACACAAAGTAATACCAAGAGGGCTTCGTGTTCTCAATATGCCTAGTTATGTTGATGCTTTCCCTGAATTACTAAGAAGGTGACAGTTACTGAATTTGAAATTCAGCACAGAGTATATGAACTTGCTGACTGATTTTTTCTTGCCACAAAAAAGGGAATTGTATACAGATATTTTAAGTTTGCAAGATGACATCACTACTAAATTTTCATCAGGGGTAACTGCTGACAAGATAGACTACATGAGAATATCTTAGCATATGACAAGCGTTTGCAATCTGCAAAGATAAAGAAATTACACCGCAATTTACATGATTTTCAAAATAATGCTGTTTTTACCTGCCCGAGAGAAGCAGCCACACAAGTAGAAAGCACTGCAGCCAATCATCTACAGCCAGAACCAATCAGACAACGTCCAGAGATTACTGGTAACTCTGTGACATCAGCGAGAATGGGAACATCGTGAGATGTGAATTTGGCAGAACCGCCTCAGCTACAACAAACTACTAATTATTCTATTAATACTCCTACCACTTCTGGAACGCCTTATTAGTCTCCACAATCTTTGGCAAATGTCGCTACTTATAATTCAGAAGTGGGTATGGCACCACTTACATCGGATGCAGTTCCAGGCAATAGCGACATCCATTTTTTTAGCAGAAAAGACCACTCCAGCACAGTTTTCTCAACCAAAAGCCCTGCCGTACAGAAACAGATCACGGAGCACAGGCAGGAAAGGGAGAGGACAACGACTTCAGTGTACTGACAACATGCAGCAAACCATGAAGAAGCGTCTGTTCTGAACACAGGTTTGGTGTTTATTATTTCTTCAGTTGAATTAACTGCAGCTCAGTTGTCTTTACTCAATAAGGGATTATCATTTATCCCGGCTAGATGAGCAGACCCGAGAGAAATGCTTAAAGACCTTAGACTCTTGGGTAGGTATTTAACATTAAAGACGATGTTTGAGGACAGCGCCGTACCTGAAACAAATGCATTTAAGAAACTAAGTACTTTTACTCCAGTACCCCAACCTACTGTACAAGTTTTTATTGATTTATGTGAGTCACAGTTCCATGAATTCATTTAGAAAGGCACTAAACCTAACTTCAGTAATATGACACGAGATGACACTGCTGCATTGAATGAGTTCAAAGAGATGCATTCAGTGGAAGTTAGACCCACTGATAAAGGTGGTGGTATAGTAGTGTTAGACAAAGACTTGTATGTAGAACAGATGAAGAAACTACATTATGATGTGATCACATGCATGTATTTCTAGTAACACTGTGAATGGCGTGATAGAGAAAGTTTCATTTTTATTTTTTGATTTATTGATGACAGGTCTAATCAATGAAGAACTTTTTAAATATTTAAATGTTGACCATCCATTATTCCGACTATATACGGCCTCCCAAAGATTCACAAGGACTTAGCTTGTCCATCCATGCGACCCATAGTTTCTGGGAAGGGATGGTGTATGGAGCCATTATCCATTTTTGTAGAAATAACTTTACATCCCCTGCTAGAAAAGTGTGACACCATACTCAGACACTAAATCTTTCCTAGAAAGACTATATGCTAGGTGTGCCAACATTGAAGATGAATATATGTTTGTTATGCTTGACATTGAATCTCTGTTTAAAGTTATTCGTAATGGTTGGGGTATCGAAAGTATTAGAGCTTTCTTGAATGGGAAAGTATTTTTTGGATGGTAAGGTGAAACTCATCTGATCATCTTTTGACATAGTACTGGAGAATAATATTTGTGTTTTTGAAAAAGAGGTTTTTTTTTGCAGAAGGTTGGCGTGGCTGTGGCTATGGGCACTGCTTGTGCAAATAGCTACGCCAGCCTGGCTTTAGTAAAATGGGAGACAACAAACATCCTACATAATAGTGCTTTTTATGACCACATTCTTTGGTATGTTTATTTTGTGGATGATTTGTTGTTGTGATAGCATGGTACCTTGGATGAATTGAAGGCTTTTATTGCTTATATGCACACTATCACTGGTTTTCTTAGGTTTACTTATAATTACTCATTTGATAAGACTGAATTTTTAGATGTCAAACTTAACAAAGCAGATTTGAGAAGCATATGCATGAGTGTATATAGAAAACCAACTAGAAAAAAACAGTTATTTATATAAGAACAGCTTGCACCCCAGCCATGTTACACAAAATGTACTTAAAGGCCAGGTTTATCATTTGATGAGGCTGCACGACAATGATTTAAACTTACAACTGGCTTCAGAATCCCTTAAGAAGGACTTTCTTAGTAGGGGTTATAAAGAAGCTGAAACTGATTTTTGTATATCTGATGCTTGGAATGAGATGGCAGGTAGATGTAAGCATTATTTCACTGAGGGGGTGGTTAGCTCAAGTACTAACACTTGTACACCGAACACGGATACTTTCAGGGTTTATTTGTAATATTCCAGTGACATTAACAGATATTGTGATACTATTAAACAGAAATGGGTCATATTGCATACCATAGATGGGCTAAAAGGAGAAATTGGCGAAGTATCACGTTTCTCATTTAGAAATAACAAATCTGTTAGGAAACATCTTTGTTACAACACCCAACAGTATATGGCTGGGGTTGAATCCAGTAAATTGGGCACATTCTCATGCAGTAGATGTTCTGCTTGTAAGTATATTCATTATGCACAGGTTTATGTCCATCCTATTCTAGAATTCAAAATAGAATTGGACTTTTATGCTGATTGTAGATCAATGAATATAGTTTACTTTGCTTTCTGCCATGTGTGTCATGCTTTCTATGTAGGTAAGATGAACAGATGTCTAAAAGACTGAATACTTGAGCATTATAGAGACATTAACAATAAGAAAGATGCAAATGCTTGAGCACAACATGTTATGCATTATGGTTCTGAACATAATTTTATGTTTATGGTCTTACAAGTTCTAGATGTTAGCATGAGAGGTGGTGATTTGGGTAATAGGACTGAAGGGGAACAGCATAAATGGATTTTGCTTTTTAATGCTGAAAAACCACCAGGCTTAAATGGGGCTCTCACACTAAAGCCTTTTTTGAAGTCACACCCTTTGAAACACTGAATGTGGATGTTGTTTATACTGGTCCCTATTACAAGAGCGAAAGTCCGTTTAAGCGAATCCGTGAATGTCGACACATATTGCGCGAACCAGCATTACAGCGAATGTCCAAAACCACGAATTTGGAAATGTCGAATTACCATGGTTGACCCGTCTGTGGTATAGCTCCATAAGGTAAGTGTGCGATAGTTACGGACCTTAGGGTTAGGGTGCGGGTTAAGGTAAGTGCATAGATAGGTAATGTATGTAAGATTTAGTGTAGGGTTAGAAGTAGAGTTTTGTTAAATGTATGTATGTGGATTATTTATTTTGTTTGTGTATATTTTCGTAGGGGAAGTGTGCAGTAGTTACGGACCTTAGGGTTAGGGAGGGGTTAAGTATAGTGCATAGATAGTTGTGTATGTGGGGTTTAGTGTAGGTTTAGAAGTAGGGTTTTGGTGCTTTACTTTAGGGTTAGAAGTAGGGTTTGGTTAGTGTATGTATGTGGTTTATTTATTTTGTTTGGGTAGGTAGTATGTAGCAGGTGGTGGGTTTGGCCGACTATGACAGTTCGAGATTTCAAATTTCGCAGTTTAGTGCATTCGGTATTCTCGCAGTGCGAGCAATACATGTCGATGTTTTGGTATTCGCTCAAAAGGACTATCGCTGTAGTAATATAGACCTGTTTATACACATATAAAGAAGAATTTTAACAAGTGTCATCACACACTTTTATGCATATTTTATACATTTTATATATGTTATTTATTTAATACATATTTTTTAAGCATTTTAGACTTTTTTCATAGGTTTTATATATGATGAACTAATGTCTTTTTAAGAACTGCTTAACTGGGTTCATGGTTTGGTTGATGCAGTGTATTAGTGTTGGTTGTCTTTTAACAAGTTTGTCTGAAGCGATTAGCAGATTGCAAAAGCGCTTCCATGTACCTTTGTTTTGTTTAATAAATTATACTTTGCTTTCTAGCCTTGCAGGCTCGGTACCTTAATTGTTTTTAGTTGCACTTGTTTTTTGATACCATGCCTTATCCTGTACCTGTCTACATATTTTTTGGTGTTCCTTCATCAATGCTCCTGTTGATGAGTCCTCTTTGTTTGGCCCAAAAGATAAAGAGACATTAGCCAGGTGTGAGAAGGGCAGAAAGACCCTGTCTGCCATGGGCATATGCTTTTCCACCCATCAACGATCCTATACCAGGAAGCAGAGAGGCGGGAGGGTGTGGTTCAAGAAATTCCAAGGGCCATTTCGTGACACACGTGGTGAGCTCTCTCCTTGGGACAGAGGGGGAACTCATCAGGAAGACACCCCTCCTGTGGCAGAGGGGGCCCACTAAATCAGGGCTCCAGAGATTCCTTCTCTGGACAGCCCTATTAACGCTCCTGAAGAGCAGCCCAATTGCTTACCTTTGGAAGCAGACGGGGGATGTTTTTCTCTGTACCACTTGGCCTGGCACTCAGTAACATCAGATTCTGGGTGCAGAAGATAATGACCAGAGGTTACCATATCCTCTTCAACCTTTACCCCAGGCCTCTAAGGTGAATCATCGATGTTCTACCCAGTCAGACGGATGCAGCAGCTCAAGAAGTTCTAAAGCTGCTAGAAAAAGAGTCATCCAAACAGTCCCACCAGACCAAATAGGATCTGGATTTTACTCAAGATTTTTTTTAGTGCCAAAAAAGACAAGGGACTGGAGGCCAGTTTTGGACCTCAGCATACTGAACAAGTTCTTAAGACAAACAAAATTCCGGATGGTCACGGTTCAGTCTATCCTTCCATTTCTGGAAAAAGACGATTGGATATGCTGCATAGATCTTCAGGATGCGTATTACCACATAAAAATGGACAAACAATCCAGAAGATATCTCTGCTTCCAGCTGAAAGCCAGTCACTACCAATTTCGAGTACTGCCCTTTGGTCTCTCCACAGCCCCCGGGGTGTTCACCAAATGCATGGCAGTAGTAGCAGCTCACCTGAGGCTGAAAGGATTCTGTGTGTTTCCATATTTAGACAAGTCGCTCCTTATTGCTCCAACCAGGAGTCTACTGCTTCAAGCCATATTCTATATTCTGAAACTGGCAGACATACTAGGAATCTCAATAAATAAGGAAAAATCAAGGCTGGTACCGATTCAAAGCTTAGAGTTCATTGGGGTGACGTTCGATACAAAATCCTGCCTCCTGTCTAGTTGCTTTACCTCATCACAAGATACAAAGGTTGAGATTTCAGCTTCAAGTGATACTCTCTCAAGACCTTGTCCCAGCCTGACTGGTCTTACAACTTTTGGGTTCCATGGCGGCAACGATCACTCTGGTTCCTTTAGCAAGGTTCCATATGAGGCTGCTTCAATGGCTCCTGGCATCCCAGTGGTCTATAATAACACACCCAATGCCTTAGCCAATCTGCATAATAAACCGATGCATACAGGATCTGAATTGGTGGATGAAGCCAGAAGAGGAGTTATGGTGTCATCCTTTTTCACTCCCTTAACCCAAAGCCACAGTGACCATGGATGCCTCCCTGATGGGGTGGGGGAGGCATTTTCAGGGAAGAACCGCCCAAGGTACTTGGTCCCCCTTGGAGACCAGGCTGCATATCAATGTCCTAGAACTGAGGACGGTGCTCCTAGCATTGCAAGCATTCCAAGCAACCCTCCCATTGGGAACAATTGCTATCCAGTAAGACAATATGTCAGTAGTCTGGTACATCGACAAGCAAGGAGGAACCAGATCCTACCCATTATGACGAACAGTAAATTGGGCAAAGCCGTCACGAAAGTCACTATTGCCAAGTGGATCAGAGACTGCATCAGTCATATTTATCGCATTTCAAATAAGGAGCTTACAGTTCCAGTGAAAGCTCATTCTACCAGGGCTATGGCCACTTCGGCAGCCTTTCATTCCAAGCTCTCTATTAATGACATCTGTGCGGCTGCTACGTGGTCTTCTCTACACACCTTTATTTCTCACTACAAATTGGATATGGCATCTAGGGGTCGAGCGTCCTTCGGTTCCACAGTTCTCTGGACCGTTTTCCAGTGAGCCACCCAGGAATTAGGTGCTAGGGACGCTGTCCCATCTGTAGAGAATGTAGGCGAGATAGGATCACATTACATCTTTTAGTTATGTACTTACCATAACTTTAGATGTATGGGATCCATCTTGCCTACATTCCTAATAACCCACCCTCCTTCCCCCTGCCTTGGAGGCCAGAAGAGACCGGACGGTCCGAATTCAACTGTTTCCTCTCTTGAAACACCGGGCAATGTTATAACAGCAGTCTATGTGTGTGTGTGCATGTGTGCGGACAAACAAGATCTGGGAAAGCAGTAGTGGTGCATCCTGGGATATGAGGTAACTCAGCCAATAAGAGACTTTGTTCTATTGTATAGCGTGCCGAGTTGGAGCCGAGGATCGGCTCCGAACCCATCTGTAGAGAATGTAGGCAAGATGGATCCCATACATCTAAAGTTATGGTAAGTACATAACTAAAAGTTACACGCTTTGTGTGTAAATCACCCATACATAATTTTCCACAAAGAAATAGTATCACTTAAGACTAACCCCTCCTTCCTGCCCAAAGTTATTTCAGATTCAAATCTCAATCAGTCCATTGATTTGCCAGTTTTTTTTTCCCAAAATTTTCTAACAAAGGTGAATACCATTTTCACTTGTTAGATGCACATAGACAATTATGTTTTTACTTAAACAGAACTAAATCATTCAGGAAATCAGACCAGCTGTTCATATCCTTTTCAGGTCCAAGATTGAGCAAGGCAGTTTCCAAAGTCACTTTATCAAAATGGTTAACAGATTGCATTACCTTTGTCTATCAACAAAACAAAATAACTCTACCAACTAAAGTCAAGGCTCACTCCACCAGATCAGCATCCACTTTGGTGGCCTTTCATTCTAGAGCCTTTATGGACATTTGTGCAGCAGCTACCTGGGCAATACCTCACTCATGACAAACTGGATATGGTCCCCAGAGGAAGAGCATCCTTTGGCTCAATGGTGCTGAGGAATATCCTTTCATAGGGCGTCCCAGGACATTAAGTAGCTAGGGACTCTGTCCCATCAGTAAGGAATGAACGAAGATTAACAACATCAGATAAAGAAGTTATGTTCTTACCATAACGTTCCATCCGTGTTTTTGATCTTCATTCATTCATTACGTCCCACACTCCTACCCCCCTCTGGAAGACTCCTGGAAGTTTGGATTTGGTCCTGGTCACCTGATAGGGCAGTTGCTTAGATACAGCCTCTGCTTTTTCTGTCCTTATGGGCAAACACGATCTGAGGAGATAAGGAGAGGGGCACTATGGGTAGGACTTAGCTCAAGAATATTTGGCTGGCGCAAGCTTGTCATATTGGCCGAGTCAGTTCTGAGGATGGAACCAAAACCCATCAGTAAGGAATAAATGAAGATCAACAACACAGATGGAACGTTATGGTAAGAACATAACATCTCTGGTTGTTTGTCAGTGGATCACCTTTCTTTCATTATTTCTTTTTTTCTTCTTTTTTGGTAAAATAGTTCTTGAAAAGAGCATTGCATACAAGACCCCCTCATAAACAAATTCCTCCTTTGTGGTATCTCAACTATGTTCTTGAAAAATTTACCTTACCACCTTATGAATCAGCAACTCACACTGATCTTAAGTTCTTAATGTGGAACACTGTTTTGCTTATTATTCTGACATCTGCTAGGTGTGTTTCTGAGCTGCAAACTGTCATGCTGGGACAACCTTACCTGATTTTCCACAGGGATAGGGTTGTGTTATGCATTTGTCCTTTTTTCAGGGCAAAAGTGGTTTCAGTCTTCACTTACTATCGGCCCTTTTAATCTCCCTGTGTTCTTTCTGGAATACAAGAATAAGAGATAGGCTTTACTTTATTCTTTGGATGTACATAGAACAAAGCCCTTTAGGAAGGCTTTAAGGCTTTTTATTTCCTTTCCTGGGGCAAAGAAATATCAGCCTGTCTCTAAGCAATTCATTGCATGAGGGTTGTCGTCTGGTATTAATTTTTGTTACACCCATCATGGCAAGGTGAATCCAAACCAGGAAAACACACTTTTCACATGGGCCTTTTCCTCTTCGGTGACATTTAGGAAAGTAGTGTACTCTAGAAATATTCTAGAGACAAAAACTTGGCCCTCCGTCCTTACCTTCACAAAGCACTAAAAACTAGATGCTTTCCTAGATCCAGTGCAGTCTTCTTGAACACCATTCTCCTGGGTCTCCTGGACCCATATCCTTTCTCCCAGGTTGGGTAAGCTTAGGGAATCTACCTATATGCCAGTGAGAAAGTGTGTTTGTTGAATGTAGTAAAGCTGTGTAAGTTCCACTTGCCTGTAACAGTAAATGAATACACTGCCTTACTAGCAGTACCCTCCAACCACCCCCCTTTCTTTGGGACTATATAGTTAGTTGTTGAAGTTGTTGTTTTTGTTCAGCAACATTTATGAGTGTGGAGTTTAGTATAGAACAGTAGATGTTCTCAAAGCTTGCGTTCTTATCTGCAGTTCCTGTGGGACCCTAGAAAACTGAAAGGGTCATGTATGTGAGTATGAAATGCCATCCTGGTCCTGCCAGGTGATTAGTCCTTGTCACTCACAGACAGGCAATGGGAGGAGTTCTGAGCTTTGACAGACTACCAGCGGGAGAGTAGCTGGGCACTACTACCCTTATGCTTGTAAGTTAGTATGTTCTACGAATGTCTACTGTTACAAGTGTTTGGAACTTATGCAATTATACTTTCTCTCAGACCATTTCCAGGATGAATTATGCATTTTTGTGGGAACTGGTGAACGTTCTCCCCCCCCCCCCAAATTCAGGAGACATTATGATATGTTACAAATGGATATACCTAATTCTACTTCCACCTCTCTCATTTTCCAGCCTTTGAGTATGTGTTTAATGCTGCTTGTAATAATCCTGACTCTCAAACTTCAATCCCCAAAAAAGGTGAATTGACTGTATGAAGTACTTCAGACTAACATAATTTTGTTTTCTCATCCAAAATCAGATCAAGGTGCAATTTCTACCTCTTTGCCTTCTGGCAACAGAAATCAAAATGTTGGCCATATTTGGTAAGAGTATTGTCTTTTCTTCCACTTTAGCTTACATAATTCTTAACTATCATGCACATATGTAGGTTTATTCAGTGTTGTGCAGACTGTTTGAGGGAGTACTATGCCTCTCTTCCTTCAGTGGGTAGCTCTTTTCTGGATTCTTTTGGTTCTAATATTTCCCAAATATTCAAGAATGCTTTGAAGAGTGTGCATGATTGCATATATATTGTGTATAGGGCCACTGCTACTGCTACTACTAATGTTTTGTGGAGATATGCCTGGGTATGTAACCAAACATTTGTTGATAAAGGAAAGTATGACATTTTGGCCCTTCTGCTACTCAGGTTCTTAAACAATTTGATGAAAAGGGGAAGTTAATTCAGGTAGTGTGTAAGATTTTTCAAGTCCCCTTTTTCAAATCTCCCAAATATTCTTTCTCTTTTATAAAAACAAAGCAAGCAATCCCTGACAATGCAAGGCAAACAGGGGGAAAAAAGAGATGCCAGGAGGGAGGAAAATCAAGGGTCTTTTCCAAAGAAGGGGCAGTCTAATTCCTCAGAATGACTATGACAGCATTCTATCCCTCCGTGCCCTGCCTTATCTCTCAAAATACGTGCCAGAAACTGTTGCTTTACATTCCCCTTTGGCAACAGGGGGCAACACTGAATAAACTTCTAAATATGTGCATGATTTCATTCCCCTTTGGTAGCAGGTTGTTTCAGACTCTACATTGCTAAGAGTGATTCAGGAGGGATACAGTTGGCACTAGATACAAATCCCTCCTTTAAGGGGAATTAATCCCCATCTTCTGAACTAGCGTGTTTTCCTTATATTCTCCATCTCTTAACTCACATTAGGAGTCATCTGTCCAGTACTTTTAGATCAAAGGGGAAAAGGCTTCCATTCCATAATGGTTGTGGTACTAAAGAAAGAACTTTCTTGGAGACCAGTGCTGGATTTTTCCTTCTCAGTCTATATGAAAATACCAAAGTTCAAAATCCTGATCTTTCAAACACTGTTACTCCTCATATCTTCCTTGAATGTCATGGTAACATTATATGTAAAAGATGCTTACAGTCATATCTGCACAGCCTCAGGCTTCAAGAAATTTCTCAGAGTTTCTTTGTCTGGGTCATGTTATCAGTTCTCTGCATTACCCTTTGGGTTATCTACAGCTCCAAGGGTGTTTACAAAGTGTCTAGCTTCATTCACAGCTCATTGCAGACAGGAGAAGGTGGGGTTTTATTCAGAAACTTCCCTGAGCTTCTTCAATCAGGCTCAGACTTGTGTAAGAGAATATGTTAGGATTCTAGGGTTCATAACCTCTGTGATTCTCATGATTCTATTCCCCAGGTTGTATATGAGGAAAATCACATGGACCCAGCATCTTCATCCTCTGGAATTTAATATTCTAATTTTGAACTTTGTAAAAATGAAACTGCAGTGGTGGACAGTGGAGACAAGAAATGGCTGTGAATCCAGGTCTCCCATTTTCTCTGTACATCTCCAGTCAGTCTGTAACTATAGACGCCTCATATTTTGCTTGAGCTTCTATGGGGGTAATGATGCAAAGTCTTTGGACTTCCCAGACAGACCACAGGACATAAATAAAAAAGAGATGTTGGCTGTCATCCATGCCTTACAATCTCTTCATCTATGGTCCCCAAGACTTCTTCCAGTGTTTATGGACACTACAGTGATGTGGTACATAATCAAGCAGGGGCATCCATTTATACCCTCTGTCTAGGCTGGCTACGATGGCTTGTGAGGTAGCTCTACAGCATTCCTTAACCCTCAAAGCAGTTTACATTCCATCAAAACAATATATAGTGGCAGACAAGATGAGTGGGACCAGGACAGACCTTCACAAATGGAAATGGAATGAGGTAGTCTTCCAGTAGTTGAGTTCTGGGGAACATCTCAAATAGATCTGCTTGCCTCATTTCAAAGCAGACAGATGAACAAGTTCTTTTCCAGGGTTTCTTGAAGGGAAGCCTGGAGTAGAGATACATTTTCATTACCGTGTTCAGGAATGCTCCTTTATGTATTTCCACCCTTTCCACTTATACATAGGGTAATTCTGAAGACTTTAAAAAGAATCATTGTAGTCACTCCCTTTTGGCCCAAGCAACAATGGTTCTGTCTTCTTAGGGAATTGGCCAAGGGCATTTGTCACAAGCTTTTTCATAGATTGGACCTACTCACACAAGGCAGGGGAGTTTGACGCACCCCAATCACAAACAATTTTGATAGACTTCAGTCTCAAACAACTTCAGCTAACTGCCTAGATAATTCATTTTTCATTCCTTTTAGGCACCTATCTCATGATGAGGTGCAGCATGTACTAAAGAAGGCAATAAAACTGGCTGCTAAGAAAGTTTATATTGCGAAGTTGAAAGGTTTTTCTAGTTGGTGCTTAGCCAATACGTAGGGCCATATAAATGATTATGTACCACTAGTTCTGAAATACTTGATGTGAGAGTGTTCGATCTCGCCGTTTGTTCTTACACTTGGGTTCGGAGCCGATCCTCGGCTCCGTGTCGGCCGCCTGCAAGCTCTGCATCGAGAAGAAGCTCGAGACCAACCTAACTCCCACAATCCCCCTCTGCCTTTACCTCAGATCTAGTTTGCCGCTGCAATGTTCACATCATTTTGATGAGCTCAGACCACCTCAAAGCTAAGATTTAAAGATTTTTCTTGTATTTTTTGAGAATTAATTTTTTCTAAACCATTGTTTATTGACTGTGTGTGTGTGTGTGATACTGTCTCGAGGATTTTCTCGGATCCAGTTAAAGTTATTTAACTTATTAGAGTTTCCTTCCTCGGGGCCTACCCACCTTTAACTTTCTGGAGTTGATTATTGGATAGACTTTCTAACTGGATTTGACAAATATTACTGGATTTGACATTCATAACTGGATTAGACATTTACTACTTATTATCACTATTTTCTGGTTAGCTTTACAAAATGTCTGAAAAAGCTAAATCAGGCTTTAAACGGTGCCAATGTGGACAGAAGATGTCTGTTACAGACAATCATAGTTCCTGTCTACTGTCTTGGCCCTCTCCATCTGCAAGAAGACTGTTCCATCTGTCATTCTTTCAGTGGAAGGGTCATGACAGATAGGCGCAGGAAACTATGGATAGGGGACTTTGAAACCTGCATTTCAAGAGGCTCTGGATGCTTCAGACCAGGCATCCAAATCCTCAAAGGAATCGAAGACGCCGGAGCCCAAGTCATCAGCTCCGAGCTCTTCAGTTAAAGTTCGATCACCGGTTCCACAGACTTCGGGCCGAGTGTTGAACTGTTGTCAGTTACCGAGCCTCGAGTCTTGGAACCGGTGACGGAGCTCCTCCCGACACTGTTGAGGTCGGCTCCGTCTTCGATTCCTTCGACGCTCTTCCAGGCCCCTCTCCGACACCGATGTAGACCGTGGTGCAGAAATTGATGGAGAATATGGCCTTATCCAAACTCATCTCTGTCTCCTCTCAGTTGGTGTTGAGACTTGAAGGCCTTCCATTATCTCCATCTGTTCCTCCTCCGAGACCTGTCCAGTCTTCGAGCCGGAAGAAGCTGATCTGCTGATTGTGGAGCCCTCAGTGCCAGAACCGTCCTTTTCTCGGTCGGCTCCGTTCACCTCGACTCCGTCGGATCCAGTACTGGAGTCTCGGAGCCGAAGATCCATCCTTGGTTCCGGGACTGAGAGTTGGACCAATGTTTCGTTCCGACACTCCTCGGGCCTCGGCTCGGATCGACTCGGTTCCGTCCTCGGGTCGATGCCTTCGTGCCTGTCTCAGGGATTCTTCCCATTTCTTCGGAACCGGGAGATACCTCGACTCGGGACCCGGGGCCTTCGACTCATGAGGAAGGTGTTGTCTGTTCAGACAACCACTTCAGCAGAAACAGCTTCTCCTTCCCATAAAGGGCCGTTATCCTCCTCTGCACCCACGGCTACATCTAAGCGTCGAGCACCAGTGTCTCAGCCACCCCTAGAGGGTGCCCCCTCTTCCTCGGAGGCTTCTTCGGATGCCCCCCCCGAGGAAGTTCCGAGGAAAAGATTGTGTAAGAGGAGACACTTCGATTCTCCATAAGAATCATTGACATCGGACACTGACTTAGATGAGTCAGAAGGGTCCCCAAAGTCACCCTCAGAGGATGTCTCCTTTTCTGACATCCTGGAGATCCTAAAGCAGAGAGGTGATTGGCAATCCCTCCCCCCTTCTGAGGATGAGTCAGTCTTGCTGAAGGCATTTGGTGCTCACCCTTCCTTCTCCTGGGTCACTCCGCCCTTCGACGAGTTGATGGAACTGATTGCTCGAAGGGCGTGGGAGACACCTGACACGGTGGAGCCAGTCCCTAGAAAGCCTAACAAATATATTACTGCCCCCCAAGATAAGGCTTATCTAACAAAGGGAATGCCAGTGGACGCTATGGTGGTGGCAGCAGCCATGAAAAAGGAGATGTCTGAATCTTCCTCATCTGTCCATCCGCCTAACAGAGATTCTAGGACTATGGACAGATATGGGAAGCGCATTTTTAGTTCAACGGCTTTTTCTATGCGATCCCTGAACTATTTGACCCATTTCACATGCCTACAGAGGGATCTAATCAAAGTGTTGGGAGATACCCTCCAGGGTACTACAGATGCTGCTGTCTCAGAGAAGGTTACAGCACATCTCAATACCCTTACATCTATTGTAAACTCGTCCATGAGGCTGATCTCATATGCAGCCGAAGGATCGAGTAGGGCAGCAGCTTCAGCGATTGCTCTTCGTAGACAATCCTGGATGCGCTTATGTTCATTTGGAAGCCTTCAAGTCTTCCTTTACTAACGCCCCATTTGATGGTGCCACTCTCTTTGGCCCCAAAGTAAAGGAGACCCTTACCCGGTGTGAGCAAGAGGGAAAGACTCTGTCTGCTGTCGGAGTCCGTTTTTCCACCCCATCCAGACCATACCCCAAAGGGCAACGTGGTGGAAAAATGTGGTTTCGAAAACCCCAAGGATCTTTCCCAGGCACACAGGGTGATGCCCCCTCTAGAGGCAGAGGAGGGGGCAGAGGTGGAAGACGCCGCCCTGGCGGCAGAGGGGGTCCGGAAAACCAAGGTGACAGGGATACACCGCCTGGAAAACCTTTCCAGCACTCCTGAGAGGAGGCCCGACTGTCCTGCTCTGGAGGCAGTTGGGGTCGCTTAGCTTTATACCCTCAGGCCTGGCAAAATCTTACATCAGACAACTGGGTAAAAAGCGTTGTTACCAGAGGCTACAGAATACCCTTCCTATCCCCCATTCCAAGAGAAGACTCCCAGATGTACCGCCCCATCTGCGAGACCCACCAGCTATAGAAATTTCAAAGCTGCTAGAAAAAAAGAGTCATCCAACCAGTCCCAGCGGACCAAAGAGGATTCGAACTTACTCAAGGTTCTTTTAGTTCCAAAAGACAGGGGACTGGAGGCCAATTCTGGACCTAAGCAACCTCAATACCTTCATCAAGAAAGAAAAGTTCCGGATGGTCACGCTTCAATCTATCCTTCCATTCTTACAGAAGGACGACTGGATGTGCTCAATAGATCTGAAGGACGATACTACCACATCAAAATGGCCAGGGCGTCCAGGGATCACTTGCACTTGGCTGGGAGCCAGCCACTTTCAGTTTCGAGCCCTGCCCTTTGGTCTGACCTCAGCCCCCAGGGTTTTCACCAAATGCATGGCAGTGGTAGCGTCTCACCTGAGACGCCTGGGATTCCAGGTGTTTCCGTATCTGGACGACTGGCTCCTTTCTGCCACCACCCAGCGTCAACTGATACAGGCCAGGGATTACACTCTACAGCTTTGTGTTCACCTCGGAATTTCCGTAAATTTCGAAAAATCTTTACTACAGCCATCACAGCATATCTCATTCATAGGAGCGGAATTGGATACGCATCATTTAATTCTAAGGCTTCCTCCAGAAAGGATAGCCTCCCACATATCTCTTCTTCTGTCATCCAGAAAATCCCCAGCAAGACTAGTTCTGAAGGTTTTGGGTCTCATGGCAGCTTCTCTCATTGCGATACCTTTGAGAAGACTGCACATGAGAGTTCTACAATGGCTACTATTTGCACAATGGTCGTTCCAACAGCTACCTCTGACACACGAAATTCTGATCACAAACACATGCAAATCACACCTAGCCTGGTGGCTTCAGGCTTGCAATCTTTCCAGCGGAAGACCATTTGTACTACCCACGCCGATAGCTACGGTGACCACGGACGCTTCCCTGATAGGGTGGGGGGGCATCTTTCAGGGACAGACAGTCCAAGGCGAATGGTCCAATTTAGAGTACAATCTGCACATCAATGTTCTAGAGTTGAGGGCAGTGTTTCTAGCGTTGCAACACTTTGCTCCCCTTCTTCCTGTATGGACTATTGCAGTTCAGACGGACAACATGTCAGTAGTCTGGTACATAAACAAACAAGGGGGGACCAAGTCTTATCAGCTATGCAGAGAGGCCATGAGAATTTGGCAATGGGCGGAGTCCACGGGTCGCTTTCTGATCGCAACGCATATCCCGGGGTCATCCAACGTCATAGCCGACAGGCTGAGCAGGGCAATCCTGCTACCTCACGGGTGGTCCCTCAAACAGTCAGTTGCGAAGAAGATTTTTTGCAAGTGGGGCCAGCCTTCCTGCGACCTCTTTGCGTCTCCAATGAACGCCAAATGCAGGAGCTACTTTGCCCTATTACTCCCTCCAGGGGAAGTCCCCAGGGACGCGCTGATTCACGATTGGCCCCCGGGTCTCCTGTACGCTTTTCCTCCTTTCCCCCTGATTGCAAAGTTTCTGCAGAAAGCCAACAACCTGCAAAGGACGATAATCCTCATTGCCCCATTCTGGCCTCGTCAAATTTGGTTCCCCTTTCTTCTGACACACCATTCGGGACCTTGGATCCTGGACCCAGTGCCAGATCTACTGACTCACTCGTCAGGGGCTCCCCATCCTGCCTCACTCCATCTAGCAGCTTGGCTGCTCCGCTTCTTCTTAGCCAGGTCTGATCTTCTCACCTGCAGTTCAGAATATACTAGTGGCTTCTCATAAAGCTTCCACTACAAAGACCTACACTAGTAAATGGAAGCGTTTTGTATTCTGGGCAAATTCACAGCACTTGGACCCTGTCATAGCTCCTCTAAACAAGATCTTGGAGTTTTAACAGAATTGTTCCACCAAGGAGCTTCTCCTGCCACTTTAAGAGTGCAATTAGCTGCCATTTCCAACTTTCATGTGGAAGAATGTGGGGCACCTATTATGGCTCACAGACTTTGTAAGGCCTTTTAAAAGGGTCTTTCCATATTAGACCACCAGTTAGAACTCCTACATCACCTTGGAATCTAAACCTTTATTATCTAAATTGATGTTACCACCCTTTGAGCCAGCCTCCTTCCTGTCCATTGAAGTATTTGTCATGGAAGACCCTTCTTGGTAGCTATTACATCCGCCAGGCAGTATCTGAGCTTCAGGCTCTTTCCATTAAACACCCTTATTTGATTTTTCACTCTGACAGAGTATCTCTTCGCACTAATCCATCCTTTCTCCCCAAAGTTTGCTCTATTAATAACATTAATCAATCCATTGAATTACCTACCTTTTTCAAAAATCATTCCAATAAATTGGAGTATATGTTACACAAGTTGGATGTCCATAGACAACTTAGATTTTACTTGGATAGAACAAAGGATCACAGGAAATCTGATCAACTTTTTGTAGCTTTTGCTGACAGCAGGAAAGGTGTAGCAGTTACTAAACGAACCCTTTCCAAATGGCTAACTGATTGCATTATATTCGTTTATGATTCTTCAAATCAAACTCTATCTGTCAAACCCAAGGGACACTCTACAAGATCAGTGTCTACATCCCTGGCTTATGCAGCTCGCCTACCATTAGACACTATTTGTGCAGCTGCTACTTGGTCTAAACCACATACATTCATTTCTCATTACAAAGTAGACAGGGTTTCTAGGGACAGGGCAACCTTTGGTTCCACTGTGCTCAAGAACGTTCTCCCGTGAGTTCCTCAGGAACATGGAGCTAGGGGCGCTACCCAGGTGTAAGAACAAACGGCGAGATCGAACACTCTCACATTTAGAAGTTATGTCCTTACCATAACGTTCCATGTGGAGTGTTCATCTCGCCTTTGTTCTTACATTCCCACCCTCCCACCCTCAGGAAGAACGTCCGGTTTGGTGCCTGGTCTGGATTATTCTGCTTCTGCATTGAGCAGTTGTATATATATGATGTACATATGTATATATATAGATATAAGTGTTCTTGCATTTATGGTTCATAGGTTCATAGGTTCATAGGTTCATACTAGGCTATCTGCCTGAGGGCATTTACAAGCCTAGCCCATCGTTTTGTGGCTTACGCCACCCCTTTAGTATGGGGAACTATACCCATTATTTTGCTGTGCCTCTGTCGAGCAGTGACACTGAGGTAATCCCTGGGGTATATCTGCGATCTCCCATCCATTGGTCAAGATTTCTCTTGAACAAGGCCAGCGAGGTGCTCTGCCTCACATGTACCGGGATTTTGTTCCACAGCATAGGGAGTCTTTGGGTGATGAATCTATCCCTCCAGCACGTCCTATTAATAGCCGTGTCGAGGTTTAAGTCTCCGCCCTTGTGGCTCTGATGGATCTAGATTTTTGAGGTGAAGCATATTCATCAAATCTGGGTTTGACATGGCCTTGTATGTTAGGCAAAGGTCACCTCTGAGCAAGCGTAAGCGACTGAATAGAGCTGGAGTTCTTTCAGTCGGGCAGCATAGGACAGATTTTTGAGACCCTTTATCCTTTGGTGAGGAACTTTATGGCCTCTCCAGCTGCTGCAAGTGTCGGGTCAGATACATCCCTAATGGGGCATTGTACTCAATCATTGGTCTGATGAGTGATGAGTAAAGGAGACTATGACCTCCCTTGATCTAGATGAGAATCCCTTCATGATAAGGTGGGCAATGTAGAAGGTCTTCCTAACTACTTTAGCTACATGGGTGTCGAATGACAGACTACTATCAACCTGGGTCCCCAGGTCCCTGATAACTTCTTCTGTGCTCAGTGGATTGCCACCTATTTGGTAGCTAGGGGTAACCTTGTTTTTCCCAAAGGGTATGACTATGCATTTTGGCATTTAACTTCAGGCCGTGGCTCTGGCACCAGTTATCCATTTCTGTGAGACCCTTCTGAAGGATATCTGTGTCAGATGTGTTTTCTACTATGGCTTCAGTTTGCAGTCATCTGCAAACTTTGTCAGCCATAACCCTCCTGTGTTTGCTTGTACTTCGGAAAAGTAGATGCTAAACAAGAGTGGGCCCAGGACTGAGCCCTGTGGGACACCACTTGTGACAGGCTTTGAGTCTGACATGGCCAGCAACTCTGACCCTGTGGGTTCTGTCACTCAGCCAGTTTGCAACCCATCTTGTGATGTATGGGTTAACATTTAAGCTGATGAGTTTTTCAATGATACCCGAGTGGGGTATTGTATCGAAGGCCTTAGCCAGATCGAGGTAGGCTGTATGGACTGCCTTTCCTCACAATGGCTTTGGTGACTGTTTCAAGAAGTCAACCAAGTTTAAAAGGCATGATCTGCCTTTGACAAAGCCAAACTGGGTTGGATCCAAAGTCTGCAAATTCCCTATGTCTTTATTTATGAGGTCCATTATGATCCTCTCCATGGCTTTGCAGATAAGGCTTGTCAAGCTAATGGGCTGGTAATTTCCAGGGTCAGTGGAGGCACCGCCTTTGTGAAGTGGGACCACAGTTGCAGTGCGCCACTCCCTGGGTACGAGACTTTGATTAAACAGCTGTCCTAGCTGTGGGTTTAATTCCTCATTGAGTTCGTGGAGCACACAGCCGGGGACACCATCAGGTCCCATGGATGCTGTGTTTTTTGCTTTGGAGAGAGCAGTTCTCACTTGGGCGCTGGAGATGTTTGGGGGGCTGCAATCGTTTGGTATAGATATCTCTCCTTTGGGGAGGGGAGAAGTTTGCACTGAACCTGTCAGCCAGTATGTTGGCAATGTCTGTAGGATCAGTAATCTTCACATCATTTTGAACTAGTTCTGAGCATATCTGGGAGTTTCCTCCTAGGTTTCTAACATAGCTAAAGAAGGCCTTATGATTGTCTTTTGAGTCTTTAGCTATTTTTCTCTCAAATTTGCTTTGGATGATTTTATGAGAGCTCTTAGTTTTACTTATAGTGATCAAGGGTGTCTTACCTTTTAAGGATTTTGCTCTATCTTGTAGTAGCTTCCTCCTTTAGTGGAGAGTTTCTTTATGGCTGGGGTCCACCAGACTGGACGTTTGCCTTTGGTACTAAGAGTCTTTGTTTTGTTTGGGATTGCCTTATCCATGCAGTCCTGCAGGTGCTGGTAGAAGGTGTTTGTAAGTGATTCAGCGGCTTGAGTACTGTTTTCCACGGCTCGGGGCCTTAAAGGAGACCACACTAGTCTTTAGAAGTGTGAAGTCGGCTTTGAGAAGTTCTTTACTGTGGTCTTTTTATTTCAGGTGGGGTGGGATGAGGACCTCCAGCGAGATTAGTTTGTGATCTGATCTCACCAGTGAGGGGTATACTTCGGTGTTGAACATTGTGCTCCCATGTTCGTGATGATGAGATCAAGTATGTTATCTCCTCTTGTGGGATGGTGACTAGTTGTTCCATGGCATTTGAGTTTATGAATTCCAGGAACTTTTGGGCTAGGGTGTTTGGGCTTGAGTAGTGTTCCCAGTCTATATTAGGGTAATTGAAGTCACCTAGTATGATGGTGTTTGGTGATACATTTATCCCTCTAGTGTTTTCAGGAAGGCCATGTGAGGTTCCTGAGTTTGTGAGGGTGGCCTGTAACATGCTACAATTTGCAGAGCAGTCTTGCCTATGGTTAATTGCACCTGGATGGTCTCCGATGCATCGTCGTTGCCACCAGTCTTGAGGTGTGTGTCCTTGATGAATATGGATACCCTCCTTTCTTGGTATTGTCCGGATTTTGGGGCGAACGCATGATATGAGGTAAAACCTGATAGCTGGGGTGCTCTCAGGAGCCTTGAACCAGGTTTCTGTCACAGCACAGACATCGATGTTCTCCATACTGAGAAGGGCCTCGAGTGCGTGCATTTTGAGATTTAGACTTCTGGCATTGAGCAGCATTACCCTTAGTTTTTTTCCTTTTTTGTGTTCTAGGGTGGTAGGTTTAGAATTTGAGCCTTGCCTAAAAAGGCACTATGGGGTGGCAAGAGCCTTTGCCAATATCCGGAATCCCAGGGCTGACAGGTGCAAGCCGTCCCTTGCGAAGCAGCGTGGCTTGTCCAGCATGTCATCCCAGGCAGACAGCTACTGGATCCCCTTTGAATGACACCAGTGTTTAAGCCAATTGTTAAAGCTGATCATCTTATCTCTGTATTGTGGCATCACTCTTGGTGAAGGTAGGATACTGCTCAAGGTCAGGGTCATACCTGCCTGGGCTACATAATCAGAGAGCTCCTCAATGTCTCTTTTCATGTAGTCCAAGGAGGTACGTCTCAGGTCGTTTACACCAGCGTGGACAATGACTGAGTCATATTTGTACTTGCTGTTGAGAGACCTGAGTGCTTGCGTTATGTGGCGGATTCTAGCGCCCGACAGGCAGCTTACTGTGACCTTCTCCTTACTCAGTCTGGTGAGCGGGACGTCAGTGTGTCTGACTATGGAGTCGATTTAAAGTTGTTTACAAGGAAGTTAAATTTGTTATTTCTTATGGGAGAAAACTTAAACCAAAGGACTGATTTTTTGGTCTCAAGTGTATATAATCCCCCCCTCCACCCAACTCTACTCCTTTTTGAAAGAATAATGGAAGTAGATTTAAGAAATATTAAAGAAAAAAGGAATAATTATAGATACAACCTAACAAAAGGGGAAAGAGAGTTATTGAATTTATTAAAACAAGCACCTATTCGGGTGATGAAGCCCGATAAGGGTGGGGGACTAGCAATTATGTACACTAGTGAGTATGAAGAGAAAATGCTGAAAATTTTGGAGAGTGACACTTATGTAAGGTCTTCTGTAAATGAAATGAATATTACAGCCAGGAGAATTAAAGCATTTATTGAGGAACTGTTCATCGAAAGAAGGATTGATAATGTGTTGTATAATTTTTTACAGCAAACACAGGTTAGGACTCCAGTCATATTTGGTATCCCCAAGTTGCATAAAAGCATTGAGGACCCACCCATGAGACCTTTGGTGGATGGGAGAGGTAGTATGACCTATACCTGTGCTAAAGTGATTGATAAGATTTTGCAAAAATACATTAAGTCAGAGAAACAAATCTCAAAGGACTCCTGGTCTTTTCTTAAATCTGTTAATGATTTACAGTTTACAACTACAGGACTCCTAGTGACAATAGATGTTAAAGACCTATATTCGTGTATTCCGCATGGTAAGGCAATTGAATGGGTGAGTGCTATGTTAAGGACCCTAGGTGCACCAGTTGAAGAAATAAAATTGATAGAAGAGCTTATTGATACAGTTCTTTCATACAACTACATTCTTTTTAAAAAAGAAATCTATCACCAAAAAGTAGGGGTAGCCATGGGGTCCCCATGCGGTGCCAGTATTGCGAATTTAGTAATGGCACGATGGGAGAGGCTCACAATTTTTGAGAACGAAGAAAACAAAGAAAAATTGCCTACTATAATGAGATTTCTTGACATTTTTATGGTCGTCGAAACAGACATTGAAGGATTGGAAAAATCTTGTCCCTATTTAACAGTAGTACCAACCTTCTACAGTTTACACATAACTTTAGTAAGGATGCCATCAATTACCTTGATGTCAATTTAAAGAAGGATTATGTGAATAAAAGATATATAGCAACAATATATAGGAAAGAAACATACCCAACACATTCCTCCATTTTACAAGTAGTCATCCACTGACCCAGAAAAAGGCAATAGTGAAGGGCCAATATGTTAGGGCAGCGAGGATGACCACAGTGACAGCGACTTTTAAAAGAGTGTGAACTTTTGGAGAAATTCTTTTACAAAGGGATACCCAAAAAGAATTTGTTGTTAATATAGCGCTAGAAGTAAAAAATAAACGACGGGAAGGAATATTTCCTCCATTACTGGGTGCTATATTAAGTTCAGAAAGAAATAATGGACAAATAGGACTAATAGTTGAAAAAGTGACTAGTCTAGAATTTTCATGCAGTTTCATCACCTACTTTAATTTGGACGCATCTGATATTAGGAATATTTTAAATAAGAATTGGCATCTCTTGGTTTCTGACAATGCCTTTAATGATTTACTGACAGAAAAACCGAAAATCATTTATAGGAGAAATCAAAATTTTAAAGAAATTCTACAAAGTAGGAAAGAAAATGTAAGAATTAGTAGAGGTATGGTAAAATGCGAAATGTGCAATTATTGTAGATATATAGAAGAAGGTAATTGTTTTACACTAAGGAACCGAACCTATAAAATAGGGAGAAAGTATAACTGTAGTAGCCGCCAGGTTGTGTATTTAGCAACATGTGACACATGTTTAGCTTTTTACATAGGAAAAACGGACAGGAGACTACAGGAAAGAATTTACGAGCACATATATAGTATTAGAAGAACTAGATTGGACAACGATTACAGGCATTGCCATTCGAACGAAGGGCACAACTTTAGATTTAAAGTGATAGATCAAGTAGAACCTGATGTAAGATGTCAATACGAACCATTAAAACTTGAGAGAAGGGAATTGATATGGCAATTGACGTTGAATGCCAACCAATTCCCTGGATTAAATGAGATGACATCTATTAAATGTATTCTAAGATTAAAAAATCTAGAAAGATGAATGGTAAATTGTAATTGGGCCCTATTACAATTACAACATAATTACACTATAAATATATTAAAAACTACATTTAAACATTAAAACATTAAAATATTAAAAATATATTAAGGTTTTATTTAAAATATTAATATATTAAAAATTAAAAATTTTAAAAAATTATAAGTTAGTGCTTTTTATTTAAAAGTGCAATACCAATAGTTTAAGTATAATAGAAAGCACTTTAGACTAATGGAATTTTAGGTGTCCAAATTTCATTTTTGCACATTTTTGCCCATTTTTGCTTACTTACGCTCACTAATTTTTACTTATGGTAATATACCTTTATGATATGGTTAAGTTAATCTTTGATTAATTTTTAGTAAATGCACTTATTACTGAATGCACATATGGATATTTATTTATTTATTTTTTAAAAAAAGGATGAGGTTTTTAAGGTATATGGGTAACTATGTATTATGTTACCATATAGATTATATGCTATGTTACACTATCTTTGTACTATTGTATTCAATATATACATAAGAGTATGAAAAGTTTATATGAGGTCTATTGTGTGCTCCATGCACGCTGTATGCATGCACATGCACGTCTATAGTATTGAGAACATATAATATGTAGATATTTAGAATACTGAAGTTAGTATACATAAGGATTATTCAGTTGTAGATCATACCCCCTTGTTAGGCTTAAGCTATGAATAGGATTATGAATATGAATTTATCAAAGTTTTTTATTAAACTGGTATAATGTGTTATACAAAAATGTTTTTTAAAATGTTTTTAAAATGGTTGATGATTTTAAACAAAGTTTAGAACCATTTGTAATAATTCCATGTAGGTTTAATTTTATTAAAATTGTAGTTTTTTAAGATGGAATTTTTAAGTAGTATAGAAAGGTAATGATTTTTATATACATAAAATTAAGTAAATTGAAATCTGGTATTTTGATGTACAATATGTATGTATTTTGGCCATAATAGGTAATATGCATTCAGACACAAAATGGTTAAATGTTTTATGACCAATTAACTATTTAATTGATACTGATTGATTATTACTGCTTAAGATTTTAATATTTAAAAGCATGAGAGACATCAGGTAATTGTCTTCTGAGGAAGTTGCGATAACTATAGGCGACGAAAAGTGTACAAGTTACTGCACGCTTAAAGACTGGTTTACTTGTTTTACTTGTGGAGTTATTAAAGTGGCTGCTATTGGACTTTTCTAGCTGTTCGGTGGATTTCTTTTCTATGGAGTCACCAATGACTAGTGTGTCTGGCATTGTGTTTGGCCTTAAGGGCTGTGACTGTTTGACACTCTGACTGTGAGATCTATGTGTTGCAGGTGTTGTGTTCTGAGGTGGTGGTTGTTTGGGTGTCTGCTTTGGTGGCCTCTGCTGTTTTGGTAGATTTTTGATCAGAGCCTCCGAGTATGTCTTTGTGTGTTTATGTGTATGATTTGAGGTTGTAATGGTGCTATGTGAGACTGGGTCTATAGTGTGTGTGGTAACCTTCTCCTCCTGACTGGTCTTGCCAGTCCTGTGTTGAGAGAGCTCAGCCTCCAGTTTGGCCTATAGTTGCATCTCGCTCTATGTATTTGTGTTTTGTGGGAGGAGGAGAGGGTTGTCTGTGTACATGAGGCAATTGTAACATTGCCTCAGTATTCCCAGGTTCACCAGCTGAGCAGGAGAGGATACTAGCAACTGATCCCTCGACATGCTAGAAGGATAGACAAAAACTTATGTAGCTTTTGCATGAGTGTGTTCTCTCTCTGACTGCTGGTTTGCTTGCAAACTAGATCTGAGGTAAAGGCAGAGGGGGATTGTGGGAGTTAGGTTGGTCTCGAGCTTCTTCTCGATGCAGAGCTTGCAGGCCGACACAGCAGGATCGAACCCAGGTGTAAGAACAAAGGCGAGATGAACACTCCACATGGAACGTTATGGTAAGGACATAACTTCTAATTTGAGTTACTTTTCTCTGCCTTGTGGCCATTTCAGCATGTCTGCCCATGGAACCTCCCCTTTCTTCTCTTCTGCTTTTAGTAAAACAGTTTCTTAAGGTGGTATTACATAATGTGAGAGTGTTCAATCTCGCCGTTTGTTCTTACACCTGGGTTCGGAGCCGATCCTCGGCTCCGTGTCGGCCGCTTGGCAAAGCTCTGCATCAAGAAGAAGCTCGAGACCAACCTAACTCCCACAATCCCCCTCTGCCTTTACCACAGATCTAGTTTGCCGCTGCAACGTTCACATCATTTTGATGAGCTCGGACCACCTCAAAGCTAAGATTGATTATTTCTTATATTTCTTTTATTAATTTTTGTATACAAACTTCTCTGGATTGACTGTGTGTGTGTGTGAGTAGTGTATCGAGGGTTTCTCGGTTCCGTATATAATTTTTATATACTTCTTTGAGTTATTCCCTCGGGGCCTACCCCACCCTTAACTTTCTGGAGTTGATTATTGGATGTGACTTTCTAACAGGATTTGACAAATATTACTGGCTTTGACTTTCTTTACTGGATTAGACATTTACTACTGGCTTTTCACTGTTTTCTGGATTGGGATTTGTAAACATGTCAGAAAAAGCTAAATCAGGCTTCAAACGGTGCCAATGTGGACAGAAGATGTCTGTCACAGACAATCATAGTTCCTGCGTCTACTGTCTTGGCCCTCTCCATCTGCAAGAAGACTGCTCCATCTGTCATTCTTTCAGTGGAAGGGTCATGACAGATAGGCGCAGGAAACTTATGGATAGGGGACTTTTGAAGCCTGCATTCCAAGAGGCTCTGGATGCATCAGACCAGGCATCTAAATCCTCGAAGGAATCGAAGACATCGGAGCCCAAGTCATCGGCTCCGAGCTCTTCATTCAAAGTTCGATCACCGGTTCCACAGACTTTGGGGCCGAGTGTTGAACTGTTGTCAGTTACCGAGCCTCGAGTCTTGGAACCGGTGACGGAGCTTCCTCCTCCTGCACTTTTGAGGTCGGCTCCGTCTTCGATTCCTTCGACGCGTTCTTCCAGGCCCCTCTCTGACACCGATGTAGACCGCGTGGTGCAGAAATTGATGGAGAATACAGCCTTGTCCAAACTCATCTCTGTCTCCTCTCAGTTGGTGTCGAGACTCGAAGGCCTTCCCTTATCTCCACCTGTTCCTCCTCCGAGGCCTATCCAGTCTTCGGAGCCGGGAGAGGCTGACCTGGTGATTGTGGAGCCCTCGGTACCGCAGCCGTCCTTTTCTCGGTTGGTACAGTTCACCTCGACTCCGTCGGATCCAGTACCGGAGGCTCGGAGCTGAAGATCCATCCTTGGGTCCGGGACTGAGAGTTGGACCGATGTTTCGGTTCTGACACTCCCTCTCGGGGCCTCGGCTCGGATCGACTCGGCTCCGTCCTCGGGGTCGATGCCTTCGGTGCCTGTCTCAGGAATTCCTCCTACTTCTTCGGAACCAGGGGATACCTCGACTCGGGACCCAGGGGCCTTCGAACTCATGAGGAAGGTGTTATCTGTTCAGACAACCACTTCAGCAGAAACAGCTTCTCCTTCCCATAAAGGGCCGTTATCCTCCTCTGCACCCACGGCTACATCTAAGTGTCGAGCACCAGTGTCTCAGCCACCCCTAGAGGGTGCCCCCTCTTCCTCGGAGGCTTCTTTGGATGCCCCCCCCGAGGAAGTTCCGAGGAAAAGATTGTGTAAGAGGAGACACTTAGATTCTCCACAAGAATCATTGACATCGGACACTGCCTTAGATGAGTCAGAAGGGTCCCCAAAGTCACCCTCAGAGGATGTCTCCTTTTCTGACATCCTGGAGATCCTAAAGCGGAGAGGTGATTGGCAATCCCTCCCCCCTTCTGAGGATGAGTCAGTCTTGCTGAAGGCATTCGGTGCTCGCCCTTCCTCCTCCTGAGTCACTCCGCCCTTCGATGAGTTGATGGAACTGATTGCTCGAAGGGCGTGGGAGACGCCTGATACGGTGGAGCCAGTCCCTAGAAAGCCTAACAAATATATTACTGCCCCCCAAGATATATCTAACAAAGGGAGTGCCAGTGGACGCTATGGTGGTGGCAGCAGCCATGAAAAAGGAGATGTCTGAATCTTCCTCATCTGTCCATCCGCCTAACAGAGATTCTAGGACTATGGACAGATATGGGAAGCGCATTTTTAGTTCAGCGGCTTTTTCTATGCGATCCCTGAACTATTTGACCCATTTCACACGCCTACAGAGGGATCTAATCAAAGAGTTGGGAGATACCCTCCAGGGTACTACAGATGCTGCTGTCTCAGAGAAGGTTACAACACATCTCAATACCCTTACATCTATTGTAAACTCGTCCATGAGGCTGATCTCATATGCAGCCGAAGGATCGAGTAGGGCAGCAGCTTCAGCGATTGCTCTTCGTAGACAATCCTGGATGTGCTTATGTTCATTTGCGGAAGCCTTCAAGTCTTCCTCTACTAACGCCCCATTTGATGGTGCCACTCTCTTTGGCCCCAAAGTAAAGGAGACCCTTACCCGGTGTGAGCAAGAGGGAAAGACTCTGTCTGCTGTCGAAGTCCGTTTTTCAACCCCATCCAGACCATACCCCAAAGGGCAACGTGGTGGAAAAATGTGGTTTCGAAAACCCCAAGGTTCTTTCCCAGGCGCACAGGGTGATACCCCCTCCAGAGGCAGAGGAGGGGCAGAGGTGGAAGACGCCGCCTGGCGGCAGAGGGGTCCAAAACCAAGGTGACAGGGATACACTCCCCGGGAAACCTTTCCAGCACTCCTGAGAGGAGGCCCGACTGTCCTGCTCTGGAGGCAGTCGGGGTCGCTAGCTTTATACCCTCAGGCCTGGCAAAATCTTACATCAGACAATTGGGTAAAAAGCGTTGTTACCAGAGGCTACAAAATTCCCTTCCTATTGCCCCCAATTCCACAGAAAAGACTCCCAGATGTACCGCCCCATCTGCGAGGTCCTGCAGCTACAGAAATTTCAAAGCTGCTAGAAAAAAAGAGTCATCCAAACAGTCCCAGCGGACCAAAGAGGATTCGGAACTTACTCAAGGTTCTTTATAGTTCCAAAAAAGACAGGGGACTGGAGGCCAATTCTGGACCTAAGCAAACTCAATACCTTCATCAAGAAAGAAAAGTTCCGGATGGTCACACTTCAATCTATCCTTCCATTCTTACAGAAGGACGACTGAATGTGCTCAATAGATCTAAAGGACGCATACTACCACATCAAAATGGCCAGGGCGTCCAGGGATCACTTGCACTTTTGGCTGGGAGCCAGTCACTTTCAGTTTTGAGCCCTGCCCTTTGGTCTGACCTCAGCCCCCAGGGTTTTCACCAAATGTATGGCAGTGGTAGCGTCTCACTTGAGATGCCTGGGATTCCAGGTGTTTCCGTATCTGGATGACTGGCTCCTTTCTGCCACCACCGAGCATCTACTGATTCAAGCCAGGGATTACACACTACAACTTTGTGTTCATCTCGGAATTTCCGTAAATTTCGAAAAATCTTTACTACAGCCATCACAGCATATCTCATTCATAGGAGCAGAATTGGATACGCGTTGCTTAATGCTAAGGCTTCCCCCAGAAAGGACAGCCTCCCTACAAAGCCATATATCTCTTCTTCTTTCATCCAGAAAATCCCCAGAGAAACTGGTTCTGAAGGTTTTGGGTCTCATGGCAGCTTCTCTCATTGCGATACCCTTGGGAAGACTGCACGTGAGAGTTCTTCAATGGCTACTGTTTGCACAATGGTTGTTCCAAAAGTTACCCCTGACACACGAAATCCACATCACAAACATATGCAAATCACACCTGGCTTGGTGGCTCCAGACTTGCAATCTCTCCAGCGGAAGACCATTTGTGCTGCCCACTCCGACAGCAACGGTGACCACGGATGCTTCCCTGATAGGGTGGGGGGGCATCTTTCAGGGACAGACAGTCCAAGGCAAATGGACCAATTTGGAATGCAATCTGCACATCAATGTTCTAGAGTTGAGGGCAGTGTTTCTAGCGTTGCAACACTTTGCTCCCCTTCTTCCTCTAGGGACAATTGCAGTCCATACAGACAACATGTCTGTAGTCTAGTACATAAACAAGCAAGGGGGAACCAAGTCTTACCAACTATGCAGAGAGGCCATGAGAATCTGGCAATGGGTGGAGTCCACGGGTCGCTTTCTTATAGCAATGCACATCCCGGGGTTATCCAACGTCATAGCGGACAGGTTGAGCAGAGCCATCCTGTTACCTCACGAGTGGTCCCTCAAACAGTCAGTTGCGAAGGAAATTTTTCGCAAGTGGGGCCAGCCTTCCTGCGATCTGTTTGCGTCTCCAATGAACGCCAAATGCAGAAGCTATTTTGCCCTATTACCCCCTCCAGGGGAAGTCCCCAGGGACGCTCTGGTTCACGATTGGCCCCCGGGTCTCCTGTACGCTTTTCCTCCTGTTCCCCTGATTTCAAAATTTCTACAGAAAGCCAGCAACCTGCAAAGGACAATTATCCTCATTGCCCCATTCTGGCCTCGTTAAATATAGTTTCCCTTTCTTCTGGCACACCAAATGCGGGAACCCTGGATCCTGGGCCCAGAGCCGGATCTACTGACCCACTCATCAGGGGCTCTTCACCTGTCGCTTCTCTCCCTCAGACTAGCAGCTTGGCTGCTCCGCTTCCCTTCTTAGCCAGGTCTGATCTTCTATCCCCTGCAGTTCAAAATATCCTGGTGGCTTCTCATAAAGCTTCCACTACAAAGATTTACACTAGTAAATGGAAGTGTTTTGTACACTGGGCAACTACACAACACTTGGATCCCTTAATAGCTCCTCTGAATAAGGTCTTGGAGTTTTTAACCGAATTGTTCCACCAAGGGGCTTCTCCTGCCACTTTGAGAGTGCAATTAGCTGCCATATCAAATTTTCATGTCGGAGAAAGTGGGGCTCCTATTATGGCTCACAGACTTTGTAAGGCCTTTCTAAAAGGATCCTTCCATATTAGACCACCAGTTAGAAGTCCTACTTCACCTTGGAACTTGAACCTTCTTTTGTCACAGCTGATGCTACCACCTTTTGAACCAGCCTCTTCCTGTCCTTTGAAGTTTTTGTCATGGAAGACCCTTTTTCTGGTGGCTATCACATCGGCCAGGCGAGTATCGGAGCTTCAAGCTCTTTCAGTTAAACATCCTTATTTGATTTTTCACCCTGACAGAGTATCTCTTCGCACTAATCCATTCTTTCTACCCAAAGTTTGCTCCATTAATAATATTAATCAGTCCATTGAACTACCCACCTTTTTCAAAAACCACTCCAATAAGTTGGAATATATGTTACACAAGTTAGATGTTCATAGACAACTCAGATTTTACTTGGACAGAACAAAGGATCACAGAAAAACAGACCAGCTCTTTGTAGCCTTCTCAGACAGCAAGAAGGGTATGGCAGTTACAAAACGAACCCTGTCCAAATGGCTTTCTGATTGTATTATTTTTGTTTATACTGCCTCTGAACAAACTTTACCTGTCAAGCCCAAAGGGCACTCTACAAGATCAGTATCTACATCCCTGGCTCATGCAGCTCACCTGCCGTTAGACACTATTTGTGCGGCTGCTACTTGGTCTAAACCACATACCTTCATTTCTCATTACAAAGTAGACAGGATTTCTAGGGACAGGGCAACTTTTGGTTCCACTGTGCTCAGGAACGTTCTTCCCTGAGTTCCTCAGGAACATGGAGCTAGGGACGCTACCCAGGTGTAAGAACAAACGGCGAGATTGAACACTCTCACATATAGAGGTTATGTCCTTACCATAACGTTCCATGTGGAGTGTTCATCTCACCTTTGTTCTTACATTCCCACCCTCCCACCCTCAGGAAGAACGTCCAGTTTAGGTGCCTGGTTTGTTTCTCCTGCTTCTGCCTTGAGCAGTTGTTGTGCTATGTAAATAGGTTTATTCTTGTTTGGCATGAATGTGTTATGCTCTCTTCTGTTCTCTGCTGGTTTGCTTGCAAACTAGATCTGAGGTAAAGGCAGAGGGGGATTGTGGGAGTTAGGTTGGTCTCGAGCTTCTTCTCGATGCAGAGCTTTGCCAAGCGGCCGACACGGAGCCGAGGATCGGCTCCGAACCCAGGTGTAAGAACAAAGGCGAGATGAACACTCCACATGGAACGTTATGGTAAGGACATAACTTCTATTTAGGTCTATCTGCCTATTAACATTCAAGGTATGCAAAAATATTCTTCCCCATCCTAGACATGCTGACCACCAGTAATCCAAACTTGCTATCAAAACCTGTCTTCCCACGAGAATTCTATTAAGATCTATAAATGCCGGACTTCCAAGATGACTGCACATTGAAGAGCAGCTTAATTCTAGCTCTCCCAGAAACTCAGCAGTGAGAGCCAGTGAACTTATATTTCAGGGTAAATTTCAGTAACTGGCCAGTAAGTGCACTGCCTGGATGCCAGGAAAAAAGAAATACAGAGGACCTGAAAGAAAATCAGCTACAAAAGGTCAGTAAAAAACACTGACTTGGTAGAGTGTTTCAGCTGTTCAGCAAAAAGCAGCTCAAGTTCCAGATATAGCTTCCAGTAACCTAGAGGTGAGTATAAGATAACTGCACACAGACCTGATTAAAATAAATGAAACCCTGATGGAGTATATCAACTCAAATAAAAGGCTAGAAAAAATGGAAGAAGCTTACACAGAAATTCAGATGAGATGATAAACTGCACAAATCAGAGGTCGAAATGAAGAAAAGGCTGGCTGAATATGAGACTGTTCAAGAAGAGATGTTTCAAAAAATAAGAGACATAGAGGACAGAGCAACTTTTCTGATTTTATTAAACATGTAGGGGACTCTAAAGCATATGCCTTACTTCATGTCATTAATGCTCAGAAAAGTACTTAAGAGAGAGAAAGAGGAGGGAGAAAGTTAACTGTGAGTAAAACAGAATGTTTGTCTTAATTACTTTTATAGAGCATGAGTTTTGCATGCTATAAAGTACAGTTTTCTCAATTATTTTTAAGTGTATTGGGGATTGTGAGGATGTGAGGTAATGCCAGCCATGACAGAGAGAGAAGGGCAGTGCATGTATAACATATACCAGCATAGGTAGCTGAGGATTTGTAAAAAAAAATATTGTCATTTGTATATCAAACTGATTTGTACAGATGCTTGTATTAAAATGTATTTGCTAAGCTGCTTGTGTTAAAAATGTGTCAACAGTGGGTCCTGCTGGACAAAAAAGAAATGTACATTTATATCAAACTGTATTGTTGTAACTGAGGAAATGCATTTATGTTAACAGGATGCTGGAAAGGAAGGGGCTAAGCTCAGCTCAGTTTACCTTAAAAAATAGCCAGAAATTAAATTACTTATTTTAGGTCATAAATATTTTATCTTATATGCCTGAATGCAGCCAGAAATGCAATGTATGGGAAAGGCCTGGGCTCTTATTGTCCTTAGTGGTGAATTAATTGCTACCCTGGGGTGCCAGAGAATGGCTGGGTAGTTTCTACAAGAGGGATGAAAGTACTGGAATTGTTTAGTCTCCAGACACCTTAACAAAGCCCTAGGTCTGTATTTTGACACATTTGTGCTAGATCCTGGTTCATCTTCTAGCCAGAGGGAGTAGTGTGGAAAACACAGAATCAGGTGACCAGATGTAATATCATTCTATAGCCAGAAAGTGAAATTAATTTAGATATTAGTGAGAGATGTGAAGAAGACACTCAGCACTCTGTTTTTGGGAACCTGACAACAAAGCCATTCATCCACTTCATATTGCCTTGCTCTAGCAAGTAAGGAGGGAACAGTAATTCTTCAGTGAGTTAGGAAAATATAGTGAGTCTACTTAAGTATTGTTTTTCTGTACCTGTCTGAATCTTTCCATCTGTGTTTTTATATTTTCATTGAACTGAAGTTTTTTTTAACTGTATTTTAAGAGGAGAAGAAGTACCAACATCCTGGAAGAAAGTGGCAGTAGCTGTAATAACTAAAGGGTAAAATCTTATCAGATCCAGCTTTGTACAGGCCCATTTCAATACTAAATCATAATTATAAAGTGTGTATGTATATAATGGCTAAAAGAATGACAAACGGTGATGCCAAAATTGATAGCTATGGATCATTGTGGTTTTGTGGAGAGGACCCAAACATTTGACAATATTAACAGAACGTTGATGTTCCAGATGGAAGCAGAATGTAATACCACTGCTGTGTTTGGGTCTTGATGCACAAACAGCTTTTGACAGTGTAATCTGGAATTTTATGAGCAGGGCAATGGAAACATTTGCATTCCCTTTTAAAATTGTAAGGTTGATTAGGAGAATATATAGGGCAGTCATGGTGGTGCAGCAGCTAGCGTTGCCACCTCACATCAAGAGGTTCTCTGGTTCAATCCTTGGCTGGGGTGCTTTCTGTGTGGAGTCTGCATGTCCTCCCTGTGGTCGCGTGGATTTCCTCTGGGTGCTCCGGTTTCCTCCCACATCCCAAAGACATACTGTAGGTGGACTGGACACTCTGCATTGGCCCTAGGTGTGAGTGCGTGCATGTGTGTGTGTGTGTGTGTGTGTGTGTGTGTGTGTGTGTGTGTGTGTGTGTGTGTGTGTGTGTGTGTGTGTGTGTGTGTGTGTGTGTGTGTGTGTGTGTGTGCCTTCTGTGGAAGGTTGGGCGCTGGGCTGGCTAAAAACTCCGCTGCCAATCATGAGTGGATAGGTGATCTGCTGTGGTGACTCCTAACCGGGAAAAGCCGAAAGAAGAAGATTAGGAGAATATATGAGGGATCAGAGGAGATAATTGAAGTGGATGGCTTCCTCTCTGATAATTTCTGCTTGAGCAGAGGAACCAGGCAAGGGTGCCCTCTTTCTCCTTTGTTATTTGCATTATATTTAGAGCCATTGGGAAAGAAAATAAGAGACTCAGAAATTCAAGAATGTAATTGGTATGGTAGTCATGAAAAGCTGGCTCTGTTTGCAAATGATATTACTTTATACCTGATAAAACCAAAAAAGGACATTTCAGTATTGTGGAACATTTTGAGACAGTTTCATATCTTTTTGTGATACAAAATTAATGAAGCCTAAACAAAGGCAATAGCTGTAAATTGTGTACCCAGACACAAATTGGTTCAGCAATATCGATATTTATAGGGACATGATAAAATGAAGTACTTAGAAGTATGGATTAAAAATGATTCCAGTGTGGCAGCTAAGGATATGTGGGAAGAGACTAAAAAGATAATACAAAAACTGAAAAATCAAAAGCTTGGTTAGATGGATATGGATAGTAAGGTACAAGCAGTTACAATGTTTAGTCCCTTTAGTCTTATACACAGGTCAGGCATATTTTTATAAAACAGCAGAGAAGTTGTGGATAGCAATTAATAAGGATGTTATCAAGGAGGGAAAGTCAGCAAGTGTCAAGTGGGATAAGTTGATTCTTCTAATAGAACAGGGCAGATTGGGATTACCTGATTTGAAGGGGTATTTCAAAGCTACACAGTCAAGGCTCATAAACATACCTCAAGCAGAGAGCTATCATTCAAAGTGGAAAGTGATGATGATGAAACAGGGGGAAGCTCAAGAAACAATGAGAGACTGGCGTTTTGGATGCAGATCTTTGAGGAGAATAACAATAATCATACAGAATATTATATTCATAAAGTAGCATAAAGTATTCTAAGAACTAAGCCAACATGGGAATGGAGAAAGGAAATTCTGCCAATAGGGATAACAGCAATTAGGGATACAGACAATACCCAGCAGGGGGGCCGGAATTTATTGGAGAAAACTGGCAAAAGAATCAAGGCATTGGGAACAAATAATTATAGAGGTAAAGGTAATAGAATGGGAGGAGGCCAGAAATTTATTTGGACTGCAGGCTAGAGATTGTCTTCCATATCAAGCACTGATATCAGATTATAGGCAAAGAGAAAGGTAGCTATAAGATTCAATCAGAGGAGGTTAGAAAGGATTGGGAAAAGATATGTATGTCTCCCAAATATGCAACACAATATAGAAGATTTAGGATTTTTCTTAGAAATGTTTACTTAGTTATTTTTATACCCCAAGTAGGCTCCACAGAATTTTTCCTCAGGTAGACAGCAAATGTTGGAGGTGTGATGTGGAAGAAAGAGGTAATTGGGAACATATTTTCTGAGAGTATAATGAGTTGACAGTCTTTAAAGACTCCCTGCAGACTACTCTGTCAGAGATACTGGATGAGCAAATTGGTGTATTTAGGCAAAATGATTTTTCTGAGCTATGATACAGAATTGGAATTGCCTAGATATAGCAAGGCCTTGCTGAGTCTAATTTTGGTGACTGCCAAAAAAGCAGTTGCTAGAAAATGGAAAACAAAGTTTAAACCAATGGTACTAGAAGTAGTGAATATGATAAAAGAGATAAAACAACTGGATTTTGGATTTTTAGAAAAGGGTAGGAGCAAATTACTTAGAAAAGCTGGGAATTGTGGGAACAATACATACAGTGGAGTAATGAGGTTTAAATGAAGGCTGGATTTGAATGAGCTGTGTAATGTTTGACTGACAATGATTGGGCAAATTATAAGTGATGTATAATATTTGCAATTAAACTTAATGTCAATATGGTTTGTAATGTATAATTCTTGCAACTAAGTTTGTCATTATGGTTTGTTTTCACTTATATAAATGTATAACTGCCTGTTCAATAAGTGATAATTTAATAAAGATGTTTCTTGTTTAAAAAGAAAAAGAAAATATCCTCCCACCACCCTTTAGTGATCACTATCCTGTCACGTTTACCTTAAACATGAGATACAAAAGCATTTCTCCCAGGCTTTATTTATTTCTGTCCTAAAACACCAGAAAAAAATCTGATTCTCCAAAAAAAAAGAGAGAGAACAACATTTTAGCCACTTCTGCTATTAACACTTTACTCCACTTACAAAGCAAATGCTTTCTTAAAGTCTCCAGACACCATCAAATAACTATTGGGTTAGCAAAGAACTCAAAAGTCCTGTACAGAATATTTATTTTTGGTGCCTATGAAAAAAAATTCACTCTCATTAGGACACAGTCTGATTAATTCTTTTTAGGAATCTTGCCAAAAAGGCTGCCAAACAGTGCAAAAACAGTGACCTTAAGACTTCTCAAACCTTTCTCCAAAATAAACAGAAATCAATTGTGGAACTTAATTTACTAAATAGCTGACGGAACCTCATCTACAAATATATCCCCATTAAATTATGGCACTTTAGCCATGGTTTCAGATTCTTTAACCTGAAGGAATTCTAGTCACTTCTCCCACCATTTTAGTATCCCAAAACTCAAGCAGTAACCAAGCCCAAACAGAACTAGAAATAAATGATCTCTATCTTTTTTCAAAAGAATAAAATCAAAATATGTTAAAATTGTGTTAGACAAAACCTCCTACTGATGACTCCATGAGTCCTGACAGCTTGCACCTCAGCCATGATTTCATCCTCCAGCCTCTAATACATTTCTGCAACATTTGCCTCAGTAAAAATGTTATACCTGAAGAGTGGAAAACAGCAACAGGTAAGCCTATACCCAGAATCACTAAACCTTCCTAAACCAATGTTTTCCAACTAGCCTCCATAGTACCAGCACTTGGAAAAATGTATATACAATCAATTAGCAGAATATATCCAAGCATACAGGAGCCTTTCTTGGCACCAACATCACTGCCTGGCTTGCAGAAGCACTTTGACCACCCTTTTTACCCTCATTGATAATATACTACAGAACACGAACAAATGCCTTCTGACAAGGAGTTACATCTGGAATGTTTCTCCACGGGCCTCCGCTGAAAATTGGCTACATTCCAAGTCAGACTTTCCCGGTTAAAAAATGTAAAATAAATAAAAATAAATAAAATAAAAAACAAGCTGTCTATTTATGGGCCTCACAAAGGACTATGATTTAGTGGAACTTCCCCTCATAATAAACTTCCTACATTCAGGTGTTATCAGCACCTAGGTTTTATAGTTGTTTAACACATTCTTGACACACAACTTGAAAGTCAAATTAATTTGCTTTTCTCTTTTTGTGCACCACTTCTCAAATGAGTCCCTCAGGAGATCAGTGCTTTCCCCCCCTATTATTTTCCTTATCATTAATAAATTATCTCCCCATATGTCTTTAAACAGGCAACATATTTATTTATAGGCAAAGCACATCAGCCTCATGAAACATAAAAAACAGCATAAAAAAGGACTTTGAAATGTTCTTAAATTGGCTGAAAGAATAGAGCCTTCTTTTCAGTGCCAACAAACAAAGAGCATGCTGTTTGAAATCACAGAGATTAGCACCAAGAACCTGACTAGTATTCATATGAATCAAGAACCCATCAAAACTGTCCTGCAATATAGGTGCCTAGGAATATAGTGTGACTGAAACCTCAGTTTTCAATACCACATCCAAATGACCAAATCCAAAGTAAACAAGCTCCTTTTCTTTCCAGAAAACATCTTCCACTTTCTCTCTTCAGAAGTGAGAACTGCTATAGGCAAAGAAGTCCTCTGTCCATGTTAGAATATGAACATCCAATTATTGTATCAACTTCAAAAAAGAACTTAACCATTTTACAAGGTGCCTCAAATACATGCAGGTTTATGACCCTTTCACTTCAAAGAAAGCATCCTTGCTCTATTCTTTCAAAAGCTAAATGGCTCCCAATCAGCGAAAGAGCTACATTCCTAATAATACCTCTTATCTGTAAACCACATCTTAAACACTTTCCTTCTCTTTGCCGTTAGATTCCCAGAAACACTCACCCCCATAAGATCTCTTCTCCATCTGTTCTTAACTTACAAATACCCTATAATAAAATGAATTCCACAAGACACTGTTTCTTTATACTAGCTGCTAAATTATGGGAATCTCTCCAACATATATAAATTTGTTACCCACCTACCCAAGATGTCTCTTAGAGCTAAAGAAAAAACTATTTGGAGAAACAAAATGCAAACAGTTCCTAATTAGAGTGAACGACTGATAACTTAACATCCCCCAAATCCTTCACCACCCTAAACTTCTGACATATATAAACAAATGGCAATTCTTCCTTCCCCCAAATCACTCTCCTCCACCCCTTCATTCTGGATGCTTTCACTCCAGCATTGCAACTACTAATATCTCTAGTCTTCTTTTAATACAATACCGAGTACTGCAACATAGCCATAATTACCCGCATCTCTAATTCCCCCCTTCTATCTAATATTCAGCTCTCATCCTTTTGTTTTCTTCTCTTTTTCTGAAATAAACTCCATGCATAAACCTAGATAAAAGGGGTCTATATTATAACATCAAAGTTTTTAAACATCGAATGTTATAACATCAAACCTAAAACACTGAAATCTGAAAACATCGAACAGTCAGAATAGCGAATTATTTCCCAGGGAAAAAATTCACTATTCTGAGAAGCATACACAAAACACAAACACACACAAAAAACAGCAATCTATACACATACACTTAAAATCCTACACCTAAACCTAAACTAAACTTTCCATACACTACTAGCTATCCACTACCTTAACCCAACCCTAACCCTAAGGTCCGTCACTATCTCACAGTCACCTCACCCGCGCCCTAACCCTAACTCACCTAACCCACCCCTAACCTTAACCTACACACAATCGCACACTTACCTGAACCTGACCCGTAATGTTTCAACATATTGAATGCTGAAAACAGCGAAGCCACAGCAACGGTCCACCGAATTCTTTTCCTGGGAGAGAATTTAGTGTCCTGCACCTTCGCTGTTTTCAGCGTTCGACATTACAGGTTTGATATTATAACATTCAATGTTTAAAAACTTTGATGTTATAATACAGACCTGATAAAAGTGTTGGTCTAGATATATTGTAAATAGCCACATTATGTAAGAAGACTGTGTTTTTAACTACACAATTAGACTACTATGTAAAGCATGCTCACTTATTTAAACTTTCTATGTAAATAATTTCTCTGCTTTATATATTACTATTGTTTTCTCTTAACTGCTGTACTCATGAGCTGAACCTGAGAAAGGTCCATGCAGATTAATGCTCTATGGAGATTATCAAATAAGTAAAAATAAATTAATAAAATTTTTTTGATATCCAAGGATATTACTTGTCCTCCTGAGGTCCTTCCAAGGTCATTCAGATTATTTCCTCTGCCCAGAGATGTTCTAATGGAAACATGTATAGAAATGAGTGGTTCTGTTTTATGGTTTGGGCCTCCTGTGGGACTTTAGACTCATTTATCTCTCCTTTCTCTGCTGTACTGGAATATTTGTCACATATTTATGGTACAGAATTGAGCTTTAGCTCTATCAATGTTCGACTGTTGGCCTTGCCAGATTTTCATCAGGGGCTAGGAGATTCTTCATTGGCTTCTAAAACCTTTCTCAATGGGGCCTTTCAGATCATACCAGCCTTTAAGGACCCTTTTTCACCCTGGGATCCAAATTTAATTTTGGAAAAAACTTACTCAGTCTCCCTCTGGGCCTGTAGGTAAAGAGAGATTAAGCTGTCGACATGGAAAACTGCATTTTTGCACTATTTTAGGCTTTACCACAGCATGACCATCGGGGCATCTCCAATAGCCCTATCATCTCTCTAGCAAGCCTCTTCCTGGCAGACCCCTGGTGTTTTCTACACTGAACAGGTCTCCCCAAGGAAGAGTTCCTGTCCTAAGGCAGGTACTATGTTGGGTTCCCCTGCCAGGCATGAGGGAAGATGGGCTGTTGGAGAGGTCTTCATCCATCTCTGGGGAGGAGTTTTTTTACTGACTTATCTCTCTGCCCCTACTTGCCAGTGTTACTCATTAGCCTTGACAGGGAATGAGAGGACCACCATAAGCATGGGCTTGCCCCCAGCCATAGAGTGCATCTTTCCTACCCTGCTTCCTCCACCCTAAGCATTGCATCATTCCAAGGACTCCAGCCTCCACCAAATCCCACTGGATAGTGCTCAGGCATGTCTCTCCCTCCCTAGGATAAGCACTCCTATCCTTCCTGTCACTTTTTTAGTTGCAGAAGCTGATTACTGATCTTGAGTCAACTGGCTGTAGTCAGGGCTTTATCTCTCTACTCCAGTGGAGCAGTGTAAAGTTTATTTTTAGTGAGTATCACTTATGATATCCAAGCTTTATATGTAGCTCTACCTTACTTTTTGTTTCATAAAGATATAGTGTCCATGTCCCCTAATCCTATTTTTATACCTCTAAAATAATCTAAATCTAAGTATTAATTGCCCTGTCTTCTTTCCAGAGTATTCAGAATGACACAATACCTTTTGCATAACTTGGAATCTTATAGGCAGCTAAGCTTTTCTTTGGACACAATCAAATTGGCAAGTATTTCCCAGTTTTTATTTTTATAACACCTGGTATGCTGGGGTCTAAAGTTTCAAGAATAAGCTTATATGGGTGGCTATTTGAATGTATAAAATTCTGCTATGATAAGTATAATAAATCTTTACTATTTAAACATATGATGTACTCAGCCAGAGCAGTGACCCCTTCGTAGGCCATCTTTAAAAATACTTCACTGGATGGAAATATGTGCAGCTTCGACATGGGCTTCTTTGCACACTTTCATAAGACAGTATAAGCTGGGTGTGTTTTCAGTCTAGGTCTGCCTTCAGTGCTTCTGTCATTAGTGGGATGCTGTTATGCTGCCCTCTGGGTAGATGAGCTAGGAAGTCTGCCCTGCAGTTGAAGGAGAATGGACAAAATCACCTAGAATACGAAAGGTGTGTACTTACAGTAGATGTGGGTGATCCTATTTTCTTCAACATACACAACTTCTTTTCCCCTGTCAAGTACTTGAGCCCTGGAAGAAGATTGTTTAGGGCCTATATGTCCTTGAAGGCAACCATTGACAGCTGCTGCCTGCTGGCAAGCAATATCTTTAGTCTGGAGACTGATGGGAAGCACATATTATTATTGGATTTAGTAGAGTTGCTTGAGGGCAGCAAAGATCTTGACGCTGAGCTGAGCCTTTGGCTAAGTCCTGTTAAACAGAAAAGACAAGATAATCCACCTCTGTAGTTATAAGTAGTAAAAAGAGAAGGGAGCAAATGCTTACTGAAAACCCAGGAAATGCTGCAAATATGTTTTCAAAGAATGGTGCTTTCCTCCTTGGCTACTGCTGTTAAAATTCTTGTTAAGACGCTTCTCCTTGTTTCTTCTTTAACAGAACTTTTATTAAAATAATTTAAAACAAAAATAAAAGCTACAACCTAACCATTTGAAAGTTAGCGTTGTAACACAAAAAAGAGAGATGAGCGATTTTGGTTTATCAACCTTCTTCAGATCTGCTTAACTTTAGCAGCTGCTTCTATTTATATTCATGCTGCTTTCTTGGAGTCATCCCCCACAACCAATGGGAGCCTCTATGCTAATTCTTGATGTACTTGTAATCCAATCCGGTGTTCTGGTTCTTATTTCTTGGAAGCCAATTCATTTCTTCCATGCAAATAAGTTTGAATAAATCCACCAATGTTTATTCATTCCTTTCTCTCACCTAATTTGCTATTCTTTTACTTTTGCTCCAATGGCTTGTGTATATCCTGTTGCAAGATGCAGGCTCCACCTTTTTATGTCTTGTTCTTATTTGCCTTTTGTAAAGACTAATCACTCTCCCTGCATAGCATTTTTCATGTATTTCGCCTCTATATTAGAGGCGTCTGTCTGCCTATAACAGAGCTACAACCTCTTCTCTTTCACAGGTTGTCTTCACTAGGTGAACCACAAGTACAGTGGCTTTCTCCTTTATTTAAGACATAAGATCAAACACTTTCTTTTAAATACTCTTGCTTCCATGTCATCAGGTCTCTTTCAAACTGATAGCGCTTACTTAACTACATAGATGCACTTGCTAACTCTCAGGTGTAATAGAAAATCATAGATCAAAACTTTCTTATTTTGTGTCTTGCTTCTTAATATCAAGTCTCTTCTGACTAAGAGCACTTGCTTATATTTGAAGATGTACTGCTGATTCCTGTTATTCTATCTGAGTTTTACTTTGTACAGAGCTCTTTACTCAGTCTTATTAAGAAGCTATCCTAATTTTTTTTAATGTTATGTAATCCCTTGGTTAGCAAATTACACTTCTCCTTTTTCCCTCTCTACTAATTCAATGCCTTTTCTTCATTTGCTGACAAATTCCCGCTAACAAATATCTTTGACATATATAAAATGTAATATATCTTTATATTTCCTGTCATCTTTTTTCTTTAGTACTAGTGTATGCTTGATACCATTGTTAGTGTCCCTATCCCTCTCCCTTTCCCTTCTACGTAGTTTCTTGTACTACCTTTGCAGGTAGTCTTTCTTCCCCCCTTCTTCTTAAAAAATATAATCTTTTCTATTATTCTACTAGTGTACTTGCTATCTGTTGATTATTAGTTTTCTGTCTTGTTATTTTTGCTACCATGGCAGAAAAGGAGAAAACCCCAGTGGGTTTTAAAAAATGCGTGAACATAGTTAGAAAACTCCCCTTTCTCACTCATACACACACTGAGTTTATTGCCTTGGTCCACTTCATCTACAGGAGAGGTGTGCTATTTGTCATGCATTCAATCCAAGGGCATTTGGTTAAATGCAAAACCAAATTTATTTTGAAGGGGCTATTTCCCTCCTCTTTTGGTGAAACTGTTTCTGGAGCCATATCTAAAAAAGTACCTCACACTTCTCTGAGCTCTTCAACAACTTCCTCCTAGACCTCAGAGAAAATTTAAAAAAAAACTTCTTTGGATCGTATGGTATCACTGAATCCATTACCCCACTGAAGAAGTCTCTCAGAAGAGGACCTGCAAGAGGAAGCACCTTGACTCCCCAGAGGAGTCTATATTACATCTGATACTGACCTCGATGATGCAGAAGGGTCCACACAGTCACCTCCTGAAGATGTCTCCTTTGGAGACATCCTGAAAATGTTAAAGCAGAGAGGTGACTGGCAGTCTATATTCTATTCGGCTGATGTGTCCATATACCTTGAGGCTTTCGAGTCTCACCCTTTGTCCTCTTGGGTGACCCCTCCTTCTGATGAGCTTATCGATTTAATCTCTCAGAAGGCTTGGAAGACCTTAGATTCCATAGAGCAGACTCCTAGGTGGCAAAATAAGTACATTACTACCCCTAAGGACAAACCTTCTTAACTGAAGGCATAGGAGTTGATGCCATGGTCATGGCGGCAGTCACCAAGAAAGAACTATCTGAAACCAGTTCTTCCATCCATCCTCCAAATAAAGATTCTAGGACCATGGATAGGTAGGAGAAGCATGTCTTTTCATCAGAGACCTTCACCTTATGGTTGCTGAACTATCTGACTCACTTTACCAGATTGCAGAGGGACATGTTGAAAGAACTGTCAGACTCCTTCCAGACTCCCTCCGAAGAGCTGTAGCTGCCATGGTGTCAGATAAAGTCACCACTCATTATTCCCTTCCTCTTTCCAACTCCCATAAACAAATCGGTTCCAGACCTTCCACCCAGTCAGAAAGAACAAGCAACCATAGAAATTCAAAAGTTGCTAAGAAAGAGTCATCCAAGAAGTCCCCGCAGACCAGAGAGGATTTGGAACTTACTCTAGGTTCTTTTTAGTTCCAAAGAAAACAGGGGACTGGAGACCCATTTTGGATCTCAGCATTCTGAACAAAACTGTGAAAAAAGACCAAGTTCCAAATGGTGACACTGCAATTGATACTTCCATTTTTGGAAAAAGACAATTGGATGTGCTCTATAGACTTTCAGGATGCATACTACCATATACGAATAGAAAGATGATCCAGAAGGCACTTGTGCTTCCAGCTAGGAGCCAGTCACTTCCATATTTGAGCTCTGCCCTTTGGTCTCACTACAGCCCCTAGAGTGTTCACCAAATGCATGGCTGTAGTGACATCTCACCTGAAATGCCAGGGATTCCAAGTGTTTCCATATCTGGACAACTGGCTTATAACAGCCCTGACCAGGCATCTTTTGCTACAAGCCAGGGACTATAAACTACAGGTCTGTTCCTCCCTAGGTATTATCATACATTATGAAAAATCTGCTCTAGAGCCATGTCAGAGCTTGGTCTTCATAGAAGTGTATATAAATACAACAATGATGGCAAAACTTCCACAGGGCAGAGTAAATGAACTTTGACATTATGCAAGACTGTTGATCAGGAAGAAATGAGCTTCTGCCAAACTAGTTCTTCAAGTCCTGGGAAAAATGACTGCTGCAATTGTTCTTATTCCACTAGCTTAACTTCACATGAGAATACTCCACTGGTTACTTTTGACACAATGGTCAATTTTAGAACTTCCAGTGACGCACAAGATCATGCTAACTGACTCATGCAAAAAGGACCTCCAATGGAGGATATGGTGGATTTACTCTCCATTGGTATCTCAAGGCCATCACTTTATTCACCCTCAACCCCAAGCCACGGTGACCATGAATGCTACCCAGATGGGGGGAGGGCATTATCTGGGGAAGACAGTTCAAGGCATCTGGCAGCAACACAAGGCTTATTTGCACATAAACGTCCTAGAGTTGAGGGCGGTGCTTTAGGTGTTGCAAGCATTTTAAGACCTTCTCCCTCTAGGAATGATAGCAATTTGATCAGACAACGTCTGTAGTCTGATACATAAATAAACAGAGAGGAACCAGATCTTATCCCGTTTGTCAAGAAGTCCTGAGGGTCTGGCAATGGGCAACAGTTTCTAACTACTTTCTGATAGCAATGCACATCCCAGGGAAATCCAGCATATTTGCAGACAAATTGAGCAGAGCCATATTATGGCCTCACGAGTGGTCCTTAAATCACAAAGTTGTAGAAGAGATCTTCTGAAAGTGGGGCCAGCCTTGCTGTGACCTCTTTGCTTTGCCCACCAATGCGAAGTGCAGCAACTACTTTACCCTGATTCCCTCCTCTGGGGGAATCACCAAAGGATGCACTCATTCATGATTGGCACCCGGGACTTCCTTATACCTTTCCTCCAATTCCTCTAATTCCCAAATTTCTGCAGAAAGCCAGTTTGTTGAAGATGGCAATAATCCTAATTGCCTCATACTGGCCTTGACAAATTTGGTTCCTCTTCCTCCAGCCTCATGTTCGGGATGAACCTTGGATTCTGGATCCTGCTCCAGACCTTCTGACTCACCCATCAGGAATGGTTCATCCTAATCTGATCGATCTCAAACTAACAGCTTGGCTGCTCCACTTCCCTTGATTGCCAAGTTTCCTGTCTTATCGCCCCTAGCAAAACATATCTGTTATCTTGACATAAGTCATCTACATGTAGACTGTACAACGGTTAATGGAAGAGATTTGTTTTATGGGCCAGAAATAGACAAATAGATATGGGCGGCCATGGTGATGCAGCAGTTAGCGTTGCCACCTCACAGCAAGAGGTTCTCCGGTTCGATCCTCGGCTGGGGTGCCTTCTATGTGGAGTCTAAATGTCCTCCCTGTGGTCACGTGGGTTTCCTCCCGGTGCTCCGGTTTCCTCCCACATCCCAAAGACATACTGTAGGTGGATTGGACACTCTAAATTGGCCCTAGGTATGAGTGTGTGTGTGTGTGTGTGTGTGTGTGTGTGTGTGTGTGTGTGTGCCTTCTGTGGAAGGTTGGGCACCGGGCTGGCAACTCAACACCATAAAACTCCACTGCCAATCAAGAGTGGACAGGTGATCCTCTGTGGCGACCCCTAACCAAGAAAAGCCTAAAGAAGAAGAAGAAAAAGAATAGACAAACAGATCCCTTTACTTTTCCAGTTCATTCTATTCTAGAAATTTTGGCTAAGCTTTTCAATGAATGTGCTACAGCAGCCACTATTAGAGTACAGTTGGCATCAATTTCAAATGTTCATATAGGAGAAAATGGTTATGATATCATGTCAAACAGACTTTGTAAAGCATTCTTTAAGGGAATTACTATGCTAAGACCCCCATATAAAAACCCATCCCCACCTTGGGATCTGAATTTTGTATTGTCCAACATTATCTGTTCCCCCTTTGAGCCATCTGCTACCTGGGACTTGAAGTATCTTTCATGGAAAACACTTTATTTGCCAAACCACTTTATCTGGTATTCCTTAAGGACAGAGTTTCTTTATGCACCAGTCCTTTTTTTCTGCCGAAAGCAGTGTCTGAGACTAACCTCAGTCAATCTATTGAGTTACTGGTATTCTTCTCAAACTTCCAAATTAAAGGGGAATATACATTATATTTACTGGACATTCACAGACAATTACATTTCTACCTGCATAGGACTGCAGAATTCAGACAATCACATCAGCTTTTTCTTTCTTACTCTGACATCAGGAAAGGTCTTCCAGTATCCCAAGTTACCCTATGTAAATGGCTGTCACAATGTATTTCATTCATTTACAGTTCTAAGAACAAAACTCTTGCTAGCCTAGTTAAACCTCATCCCACTAGGGTAGTAGCTACTTCTGCAGCCTTTCAAGCTAGGCTATCTTTGGATAATATCTGTGCTGCAGCTACATGGGCAAAACCTCAACCTTTATTATTCATTACATAGTGGATTTACCCTCTAGGAGTAGAGCATCTTTTGGATCTATGGTTCTGAGGAATATTCTCCCATGAGCAACCCAAGAATCATGTAACTTGGGATGCGGTCCCATCAGTGAGAATAATGGCAAGATTGACAACAACACACCCTCCGTACATCCTGCCAATACTCCTGGGTGGACTCTGTATCGTCAGAAATACTTTTTTCTTTTAAGTCCAAAAGGCTGTACCTCTAATATGAGTTATCAGGAGCAAACAATATCTGAGGGAGTTAGGGAAGGGCATTATGGTAAGGTTGAATGCCCACGAGCTTTGCTGAAGACCCCGAGCTTTTGGAAATGGCCGAGATGGATCTGATAGCTTGGATCTGACCCATCAGGGAGAATAAAGGTCAACATGGACACCACACATGGAACGTTATGGTAAGTACATAACTTCTTTTTTTGGATGGTCACAAATCAGTCCATTCTTCCATTTTTGGAAAAATATGACTGAATGTGCTGAATAGATCTCCAGGATGTGTACTATCATATAAAGATGAACAGATGATCCAGGAAGTTTTTATACTTCTGGCTGGGAGCCAGTCATAACCAGTTCAGAACACTGCCCTTTGGTCTCACCACAGCCCCCAGGGTGTTCACCAAATGTACGGCAGTAGTAGCAGCTCACTTGAGACTGCAGAGTTCCAGGTGTTTCCATACTTAGATGACTGGCTCATTTCCACCCTGACCAGGCATCAGCTTATTATGGCAAAAGAAAAAGTTATCCACACTTGTACAATGCTAGGAATAAACATAATTTATGAAAAAATCTCATCTAGAACCAAGTCAAAATCTAGAATTCATAGGGGCGCTACACGACACAAAACCAATAGCCTCCCTTCCCTTTTCCAGAGTTCAAACATTAAGATCACAAGTAAAAAAGATAATTTACAGTACCAGAGTCTTAGACCACTTGGTTCTTCAAGCATTGGTATCAGCGGTAGCAGCAACAACCTTAAGTCCTTTGGCCAGATTTTATATGAGGATTCTTCAGTGGATGTTGGCATCTCAATGGTCAATACTTCAGCTTCCTTTATCTGCTCAAATACGAATCACCAACACATACAAGAAGGATCTCATGTGGTGGATCCAGTCAATACAAGTTCTACAGGGCTGTTTATTTGTCCCCTGTCAGCCCAAGGCCATAGTGACCACAGATGCTTCCCAGGTGGAGGGGGGGGGGCAGTACCTAGGAAAGACAGTCCAAGGCACATGGTCCCCTGAAGAGGCCAGTTTGCATATCAGCATCTTAGAGTTGAGAGCACTGCTTTTAGCATTGCAAGCCTTTCAGGATGTTCTTCCATCAGGAACAATTGCAATACAAACTGACAACATGTCAGTGGCTTATATCAACAAATAATGAGGGACCAGATCATGCCCCCTATGTCGGGAAGCACTAAGGTTGTGACAATGGGCAATATCTTCCAACTGCTTTCTGTTAGCAATACACATTCTGGGGAAGTCCAGCATGCTAGCAGACAAACTGAGCAGGTGCATTCTGTTACCTCATGAATGGTCCCTCAACCAGAATTTAGCGGGATTGATTTTTCACAAGTGGGGCTAGCCTTGATTTGATCTCTTTGCATCTCCCCTGAACAAGTGCAGCAGCTACTTTGCCCTAATCCCCCACGGGAGGAGTCACTGATGGATGCTCTTCTCTACGATTGGTGCCCTGGTTTACTTTATGCATATCCTCTGATCCCTCTGATTCCAAAGTTCCTTCAGACAGCCACTAGGTTGAAGAGCAGAGTTGTTCTCATTGCACCCTTCTGGTCTCGACAGATTTGGCTTCCTTTCCTGTGGCCTCATTTATTTCATCAACCCTGGATTCTGGACCCAGATCCAGATCTCTTGTCTCACCCAACAGACAAGATACATCCATACGTTTCAAATTTCAAACTGACAGATTGGTTTCTCCAATTCCAGTAATAGCCAGACAACTGATGCTCTCATTCAAACCAACCACCAGGAAACTTTATGCTACTAAATTAAAATGATTTGTACACTGGGCACTTCAAAACCATGTGGACCCTTTTTCTGACCCTATTCATGATATTCTAAAGTTCTTGACAATACTTTTTAACCAAGGGGCCAGTTCTTCAACAGTTAAAGTCCAGTGCGTGGCAATTTCTAATTTTGATATTGGATCTGATGGGTTCACACTAGCTTCTCATAAATTATTTAAAACCTTCTTACTGTGCACAATTCTACTCAGACCTCCTTTTAAAGATCCCATGCCTCCATGGGATCTAAATCTTATACTGTAATCCTTGGTCCTTCCACTCTTTGAATCTGCACAATTGCGATCTTAAATTTCTGTCTTGGAAAACTTTATTTTTGGTTGCCATTATGTCTGCCAGACAAATTTCAGAAATCCAGTTCTTCTCTGTAAAATCTCTATATTTGATATTTCATAAGGATAGAGTTTCCTTATGAATTAATGCATTCTTTTTACCCAAAGTTGTCACACTCTAACATTAACCAGTCCATTGACCTACCAGTTTTCTTCCCAAATTATTCAAACAAGAGAGAATACTTATTACATTTACTTGATGTTCATAGGCAATTACATTTCTATTTACATAGAACAAAAGATGTCAGAACTGTTCATCAATTATTTGTATCCTTTTCTGATCTGAAATTGGGTAAACTGGTATCTAAAGTCACTTTAGTCAAATGGCTTACCGACGCCATCTTTTTATTTATAACAAACTGGGAATAACATTACCAAAGAAAATATGTGCTCATTCAACCAGGTCTGTAGCAACTTTCTCAGTTTTTCACTCAAAGGCTTCCATGGATAACATTTATGCAGCAGCAATTTGGGCTTCTCCCCACACTTTTACCACTCATTACAAGCTGGATTTGGTATCCAGAGGTAGGGCATATTTTGACTTAATGGTGCTTAGAAACATCCTTCCTTGAGTCCACCCTGGGATTTAGGTAGCTGGGTACTCTGTCCCATCAGTTGAGGACAGAATGAAAATTGACATCAGATAAAGAAGTCACCATAATGTTCCATCTGTGTTGTCCATTTTCATTCTTACTCATCTCCCCACCCAATGACCTCTGACCTTATGGTTCATAGAAGAGCGGGTGGATATAACAAAATGTCTGTCTCTTCCAGACTTTTCAGAGCTCCAAATTTGAGTTTACCAATTTCTTTCTGATAAATTTGCAGTTATATCTGATTGTATAAGAGTTATGTCTTTCTTTAATAGCTTGCAAACAAGAGCTGAGGTAATGGGGGTTGGTGCATTATGGGTAAGGGAAAGGCTCAAGAGTTCAAAGTTGCCACGAGTTTTTGCACCAGCTGAGTCAGATCCAATGTTTCAGAATCAAACTCATCAGTCGAGGAAGAATGAAAATGGACAGTACAGATGGAACATTATTGTGAGCACATAACATTTTTTTTTTGCACCAGTATTAATTTCCTAACCGATATGAAGCATGAAACTGAGTGTCTATTGACTGGCTGGAATCCTCGGTGATATATGTGAAAATATTTTTTACAGGGGATAGGGCAAAATATGATGCAAAATTGGTGACATTCTGAAAAATCATGGCTAGTTGAGCAGAATGGTAGAAATGCAGTACCAGGTTACTTTATGAACTCGGATACTATATTTGCCAGTCTTGTTTGAAGCCCTTAAACCCTCATTATGTGGTAGTGCTGTAGCAAGCTGCTTGTTACATTTTGTAGCAAGCAACTTGCTACAAATTCAGAGTGGAAGAGCATTTTTCTTTGGTTTGGTCTCTAAAGACCATGTGAAGACTTTATTTTTGGTTGTTTTTTTGGCATTTCTTAAGATGTGTAGGGGGGATAGTGCAGGAGCATGCCTCTTTACTTTGTTGTCCAGGAATAATTGACAAAGCCAAAAGTAATGGGGAGACAAAGAGGCTTTAAGAGTCAACTCTGAAGTTTTCTGAGCCATCTCTGCCCCTCGGCATTGGACAGCTCAGCTCTGACTTCCGCCTTGGGTAGATTGCCTTCTGGGCAGAGGGAAGCGACAGGCCAGAACCTTGCCTTCTTGGTTGCTTTGCATTCCTTTTCCCCAGTGCATTCTGCCTTTGAGGTAGTGAAGAGTGTGTTCTCTGCTCTGACAGGATGGATGGATCCTACCCCCTTGGATCTTCCCTCTGGATCCCAGATATTTCTGCACCTTGCACCACATCATTCTATGCAGCCAGCTCAAAGTCTCTAGGCTACCCAGAATGGTTTTACAATCTCTTCTGATACTTTATCTGAGCATCCCACTGAGGAAGTCCCTAGGAAGAGAAACTGCAAGAGGAGGCACTTGGAGTCCCCCTCAGGAGTCAGTCACTGAGAATACTGATTTCGATGAAGGAGAAGGGTCCCTAACATCACCACCTGAAGATGTCTCATTTGGAGACATTTTTGAGATCCTTAAGCAGGGGTTGGTTGGTCCTCTGATAACCCTTCCCCAGAGGAATCAGTATTCCTGGAAGTCTTTGGAGTTGACCCATCTATCTCATGGGTTACTCTGACCACTAATGGGCTTATTGACTTAATCTCTAGGTGGGCATGGAAGGATCCTGGCTCAGGAGAGCCAATCCCCAAAAGACCAAATTGGATTCTGGCTCCACTTGTAGGTAGGGAATTCTGGAGCAATCGAGTGCCCATAGATGCTATGGTTGTGGGCCCAGCCACAAAGAAGGAACTTGCTGAGCAAAGTTCCTCTGTCCATCACCCTAACAGCAAGTCTAGGACATTAGACAGATTTGAGGTGCATGTGTATGCTTCAGCAACTTTTGCCCTTAGGTCACTGAACTAGTTGGCACACTTGTAGAACACGGAACACGAAAGTCCTCTACCAACTAATGAAACAGCTGGTGTAAAATAAATATAGTTAAAGTCGCAAACAGACACCAACTGTATCACAGCTAGGAAGTTTATTATAAAACACAGGTAAGCGCTTTCAGGGATGTACCCCTTCATCAAACAACTCACAAAAACACTTCATTCCTTATATAGTAAAAACACATGCTATCAATTAAGTCTTAAAGATGCAGTGTTAAAAACAAATACATGGAAATGGTTCATTCTAGTATATCTTAAAATCTGAAGTAGTTAACTTCATTTGAAAAGCAACCTGAGCCGGCAGCTTTCCAAGCTAGAGATCCAAGCTCCTAGCTCCTCCCCTTTACCCATAATACCCTGCTACTGCCATCCAGTCCTCAGATCTCATTTGCCGCGGCTTCTTGAAGCACAAGTGACAAGCTCTTGGTGGTTTATGAGTAGATTTAGAGGGTTTTATTCTCTAGTTTTATTATCCAGTTTCTTCAAAAATTGTGTGTGTGTGTGTGTGTGTGTGTGTGTGTGTGTGTGTGTGTGTGTGTGTGTGTGTGTGTGTGTGTGTGTGTGTGTGTCTGTGTGTGTGTTCCTCTCGACCCTAGTATACCCAGTGAAAATTTTTCTGTTAGTAGTTTGTTAGTTATAGTTCCCCCTTCCCCTTATCTGTGTGTGTGAAGGTGTGTGTGTGGCTAAAATGGCTGAAGGCCCTAAGGCCGTATTTTCTAAATGCTCTGAGTGTGGCCATAAGCTGTCTCCAACCGATGGCCACATTCAGTGCGTTATGTGCCTGGGGGTGGCCCACCTTTAATCAGGCTGCAAAATTTGTGTGGCTTTTAACCCCCGGGCTTTGAAGGACAGGAGGACCAAGCTAATCCTGGCAGGCCTTTTGCCCATGGATTCTGCTTCATCCTCCTCTCCCTCTGTGGCACCAGCCATGGCTGCGACTGTTCCACGTACTGTTCCTGCTCCCCTGGCCGGGACTCAAACTCCCACTGCGGTCCAGGGAGAGAGGGACTCCAGGAAAAAAGATAGAAGGGACAAGGAGCGTGACAGGGAGAGGCATAGGAGCCACAAGCAGCGGGCCGATTCTGCCCTCTCGGCCCCACCAGCTAAGCAGCTCTGCTCTCCCCTGAAGGTCTCCAGGTCTTCCCCCCTCTTGGCTTCACTCTCCACACTTTTCTCCGGAGCTGGAGGAGGAAACCCGGTCACCTTCAAGGTCGTCAAGGCGCCTTCCTGGCCAGCCTCGGAGGCTTCTTCCATATCCACTAGGAGCCTTTCAGCCGCGGACATGGAACGGATGATGCATCGCTTTCTCCAGGCCCAGATACAGATGGGAGTGCTCTTGCCTCCCCCCTTTCCAGGGGGAGGAGCTCGGCCCCCTTCTTTGCCCCCATTGCTCCTTCTCCAATCCACTATCGGGTTTCGGAGCCATCGGATCCGGGTAGTGTCAGAGCCGGGGTGTTAGCGCCGATAGTAATCGCTACTTCAACGCTGGCTGTACCCTCGAGTCTGTCGGGTCCTTTTTTGGATCCGAGCTCTCGGGGCTATGAGCCGAGCCTCAGATCCAGAGGGGTTAGTGTGTCTTTGGCTCCTATGCGGTTGGAGCGCACTACCTTTTCGGATCTGATCGCGTCAACTCTGGCGCCGATCCACATGTCGGATCTGAGGGGGCTGCTCTCAGATCCCAGGGAGAGCAGTTCATCCTCGGCCTTCGACGTCATGGAGAGGGTCCTTTCAAGGGATTCGAGGCCCCAGGTTCATGCTACGGATCGACCCACCATTCCCTTGCAGACGGGCCTTTCTTCCATCATCTGGCCCCAGGGACAGCCTGTGTCTACATCCCAAACGGTTCCCCTAGAGGAACAGGATCTGGTTGGTGAGCCCTCTTCGGACAGCCCCCCTGAGGAGGCCCCTCACAAATGAAAATGTAAATGGAGACACTTGGACTCCCCCGAGTCCCTCACTGAAGACACTGACTTGGAGGAAGGGGAAGGTTTCCCCAGGTCACCCCCTGAGGACGTCTCCTTTGGAGACATCATAGAGATGCTGCGCATTAGAGGGGGGTGGTCAGCCCAAAAACCTTCCTCAGATGAGTCTGTGTTTCTGGAGGTGCTTGACGCAGGCCCATCTACCTCTTGGGTGTCCCCTCTGTCCGACCCCCTGGTAGACCTTATAACTATCAGGGTGTGGAAGGAGCCGGACACTGTAGAGCCGATACCCAGGAGACCAGATAAGATCCTTAGCCCCCCCCACAGACAAGACAGCGTGGAGCAAAGGTTCCCCAGTAGATGCCATGGTGGTGGCAGCTGCCACCAAGAAGGAACTAGCACAGGAAAGTTCCTTGGTACATCCTCCAGACAAGGAGTCTCGGACGATGGATCGCATTGGAAAGCGGATGGTCACTTCGGCCACCTTCTCTGTAAGGGTACTGAACTACTTGGCACACATGATTCAGCTTCAGTGAGACCTAATCAAAGAGTACGCTGGGTCACCCCCAGAGTCCATGTCGGCCGAGGACAAATGAACCTTCTCGACATGAATGGCCACTCTAAAGTCGATATCCAACACTTCTATGCGGCTTCTCTCCCATGCCATAGAGGGGGCGGCTAGAGCCAGCGGAGCAGGCATCACCTTACGACGTCATGCCTGGCTCCATCTTTGCGATTTTGCGGAATCCTTCAAGGCACCAATCGCGAATGCTCCCTTTGACGGTTCTACGCTGTTTGTTAAGACCATCCGCGATACACTACTCCAGAGCAAGAAAGATGGGAAGACGTTGTCTGCCATCGGAATCCATTTCTCGGCTCCTCAAAGGTCCTTTTCCAGGAACCAGAGAGGACAAAAGAAGATGTGGTTCTGGAAATCTCAACAATCCCGTTTCGCTCCGGACCCTTCGTCCTTCAGAGGCAGGGGAGGACAAGGTGGACGCCTGCCCAGAGGCAGAGGGGGGCCCAAGAATTTTGGGTCAAGGGAACCCTTTTCCGATTGATCCGCGCAGATCTATGGCCGAGCATAGTAGATGCCTGGAGTGGAGAAACCCTGAGGGGTTGCCCGACTGCTCCACTCTGGAGGCAGTCGGGGGGCATTTCTCGGAGCACCTAGCACATTGGGAGTCCATCACAACAGATCGCTGGGTGCTCCAAATAATATCCAGAGGTTACTCTATTCCCTTCCTGAGTTCTCCCCCTCAGTTAGGGTGCCTCTCCGATGTCCCACCCAATCAGAAGGAGGTGGCAGCCTTAGAGATAGAAGATCTGCTAAGAAAAAGAGCCATCCAGCGTGTCCCCCCAGGCCAGTCCGGATCAGGCACTTACTCCAGGTTCTTTTTGGTGCCAAAAAAGACGGGGGACCTAAGGCCAATTCTCGACTTGTCTACACTGAACCTGTCCGTTGCCAAAGAAAAATTTTGGATGGTCACCATTCAATCTATTCTCTCCCTTCTGCAGGAGAACGACTGGATGTGCTCCATAGATCTGAAGGATGCGTACTACCACATTCTAATGGACAGGCAATCCAGGTGGTTTCTCCCCTTTCGGCTGGGAGCCAGCCACTATCAGTTCAGGGTCCTCCCCTTTGGTCTCACCACAACCCCCAGGGTGTTCACCAAGGTCATGGCAGTTGTAGTGGCCCACCTGAGGCTTCAGGGAATACAGGTCTTTCCTTACCTGGATGACTGGCTCCTTGCCGCCCCCACCAGGCATCTACTATGCTCGGCCAGGGACTATTTCCTGCATTTGGCCCACCAATTGGGGATCACTGTAAACTACAAAAAATCATCCCTTCAGCCTGCTCAGGTCTTGGATTTCATAGGGGCCAGAATAGACACGCTTCAGTCAAAGGTTTTCTTGACGTCGGACAGACTCCGCAACCTAACTCACCACGTCTTAGCTCTTCTACAGTCTCCAGCCCCACCGGCAGAATTAGTCCTGAGGGCTCTAGGGTCTCTTTTGGCAGCTATCAATCTTTCACCTCTAGCCCGCGTGAATATGAGGGTTCTTTAATGGACCTTGCAGGTACAGTGGTCCATCCTTCGACATCTGCTATACTCCCCTATTCCCCTCAGCAGGGTTTGCAGGGAATTTCTGCTTTGGTGGCTCCATTCCCAAGATCTTCGGGAAGGGTGGCCCTTTTTGATGCCTCCACCCCAAGCCACAGTGACCATAGATGCTTCCCGCCTAGGGTGGGGGCATTGCATGGGCAGAACCGTCCAAGGCACGTGGACTCCAACAGAGACTGGTCTGCATATCAGTGTTCTGGAGATGAGGGCGGTGCTTCTAGCATTGCAGGCTTTCCATGCCCTTCTTCCTCTAGGGACTATTGCAATTCAGACAGACAACATGTCAGTGGTCTGGTACATCAACAAACAGGGGGGACCAGGTTTTACCCTCTCTGCCGAGAGACCATGAAAGTTTGGGAGTGGGCGATATCTACCAACCGCTTTCTGCAACGCACATTCCAGGTCAGTCCAACATTTTAGCGGACAAGCTGAGTCGAACTATCCTCTCATCTTATGAGTGGTCTCTGAACCCCTTAGTAGTGAAACAGATCTTCCTTAAATGGGGTCAACCTTGCTGCGATCTGTTCGTGTCCCCTTTGAATGCAAAGTGCAGCGAGTTTTTCGCTCTGATCCCCCCACCAGGGGAGAGCCCCAGAGACGCTTTGGTTCATGCTTGGCCATCCGGTCTTCGTTATGCCTATCCTTCTCTCCCGTTAATGACAATGTTCTTGCAGAAAGCTCGTCAGTTGGGGAGCAGAGTTATCCTCATAGCCCCATTCTGGCCTCATCAAACCTGGTTCCCATACTTGCGGTCTCATCTAGTAGCTCCTTCTTGGATCTTAGATCCCATCCCGGATCTGATTTCTCACCCTTCAGGATTGAAAACCCTGAACCTGGATGACCTCAAGCTTTCCACTTGGTTGATCCAGTTCCGTTAGTGGCTAGGACTCCCAGTATCTCATCCGCAGTTAAATCCATCGTGGTGACTGCACATAAGCCTTCTACCAGGAAAGTCTACAACAGTAAATGGAAACGTTTTTCTATCTGGGCTGGACATAGGAATTTAGATCCCTTTACAGCTCCCATTCCAGCAGTTCTTGAGTTTTTATCCCACATTTTTCATCAGGGGGCCAGTTCTTCAACTATGAAGGTTCAGATGGCAGCTATTTCCCACTTCCACATCAGAGATAATCTTGGTCCCTTAGCTTCCTCTAAGAACTGCAAGACCGTCTTGAAGGGAACTTTTCTGTTAAGACCTCCTGTCAAGAATGCGGTTCCTCCGTGGGATCTAACCTTAGTCCTCCAGGTTCTTACTGGTCCACCCTTTGAGCCTGCAGCTTTGGCTGACTTAAAGTATTTGTCTTGGAAAACTGCCTTCTTGATTGCTATTACCTCAGCTAGAAGGGTATCTCAGCTTCAGGCCCTTTGTACCAAACCTCCATATCTTGTCTTCCATAAAGACAGAGTTTCCCTCAGGACTAATACCTCCTTTTTACCTAAAGTAGCTTCCGAAGCTAACATCAACCAATCCATAATCTATTTATTTATTTATTTTATTTTACATTTGTTGACCGGGCTAGTCCAAATGGATATATGTCCATTTTCAGTGGAGGCCCGAGGAGAAAAGCTCCAACAAACACAAAAAAAAAACACAGTATCATTTATATGAGACATTTACAAATACAGCTAAATTTACAGATACTCATCTCATTTATTACATTTTGTTGCATTTCAGTAAACAGGAATCATGGTACATTTCAGCTATGGTTAGCCATTCAAAAAAATGTCCTAATAAAAATGTTGTATAAGAGAATACTTTGTATTTAGAGAGACTAGACACAGTGTAGTTTAAGAGAATAAATCTAGACACAGAGCAGTTGAAGAAAAAAAAATCTATTATAGAATATATAGTAGCTTATAAGTAGTCTGGGATAAGCAGAGCTAAGTTTAATCAGATGGATAAATGCCTAGTCAGGTTTAGTACAGGAGCACAACCAGTGTGTTGCAAGGTAGAGTTTCAGTCTATTTTTGAAGAATGATGGAGAGGGAAGAGAGGAAAGGTTACTGGGGAGAAGGTTCCAAGTTTTTCCAACAGCATTAGAGAAGAGAGATTCACCAGCCTTGTTGTTAGGTTTAGAGGTATGTAGAAGATTTTTGTGTGAGGAACATAGTGATTTCAGATTTGTATATGGAGTGATGAGGGTAGATAGAACAGGAGTAAAGAATAGTTTATAGAGAGTTTTATGACAATGGTTAGTTGATGGAATTTAATCATGTTTTGTAGTTCAAGCCTTGTTAGCTGCTTTATATTTACGCAGTGGTGGGTTCTGTAAGGGTTTCCTGTTGCAAATCTAGCGATGTTATTGTAGGAAGTTTCCAGTTTGCTGAGGTTATTTTTTGAAAGGTTAGTAAAAATAGGTGAGGCATAGAGGAGAGTAGAGATTAGATGAGTGTGAGCTATGGTTATTCTAGCTGTGGGGGAAAGGTAAGGTTTAATCCTATATAGAGAGCCAAGTTTTTTGTTGACAGTTTTTATTGTATTGTTGATATGGGTGTCAACGTTCAGATTGTTATCTATGGTGATACCCAATAGTTTGGTGGTTGGCTCGGGTGATATAATGGTACCATTGGTGGATGCAACTGAGAAATCAAGTGGAGAGGACTTGTGAGTTGGATTAAAGAGGAGGAGTTTAGTTTATTGGGGGGTCAAAAGAAGGCAACGCTGTGTAAACCATTGTTCAACTGTGTTAAATGTCTTCTGGGTAAGAGAGAGGAGTTCATATGTGGATTTGGCTGAGCATATTAGTGTGGAGTCATCAGCATATTGTATGCATGTGGCTTGGGGGATGGCCAGATGAAGGTCGTTAATAAATATTGAGAAGAGGAGAGGTCCTAGTATGGACCCTTGAGGGACACCTAGGGTAACTGGTTGGAGGATAGAAAGAGTCTTATGCCAAATTACTGCCTGTTGTCTTTTGTCTAGGTAGGAATGGAACCATTTTATGGTAGGTGCATCTAAAGATAGGGATTTGAGTATGTTGATGAGAATCTGATGATTGACCATATCAAATGCTTTGGACAGGTCAATGAATAGTGCTGAAGAAAGGTTATTAAGGTTATGTTTTTTGTTTATGCAATCTGTAAAGGAAAGAAGGGCGGTGGTGGTGCTATGTGAGGGTCTGAAACCATGTTGACAGCTGGAAAGTAAGTTATTTTGAGTTAAGTGGTCAAGTAATTGCCTATGGATACATTTCTCCATGATCTTTGCCAAGGGTGAAAGAAGGGCAATAGGGCGGTAGTTGGAGAGCTCATAGGAGTGTCCACCATTATGGAGCGGGATAATATGAGAGACTTTCCATAAGCTAGGTATGTGACCTTCAGTAATAGTCCTATTGATCAGAATGGAAATAGGATAAGCTATAGCTTTGGCTGATAGCCGTAGGAAATCAGCAGGTAGTTGATCTGCTGAGGGAGAGCATGTTTTTAGTTTTTGTATAAGGGTTAGAATATATGTAGCTGGTACAGGTTTCAAGTGAAAAGGAGGAGGTGAGGTAGAGTTATAAGAAGGCAGAGTAAAGCTATTAGGTGATAACTGACTAGCTAGTGCTTGGATAGTATTAGTAAAGAAGGTATTAATTGTATTGGCTGTATTCAGTAATCTGCCTGTCTTTTACCCTAACTACTAGAACAAAGGGGAATACAGACTCCATTCATTAGATGTGCATAGACAATTGCACTTCTATTTGCATAGAACCTCTGCCTCTCAAAAATCGGAGCAGCTCTTTGTTTCCTTTGCCAAGCCATCTTTGGGTAAACCAGTAATGAAGGTAACTCTAGCTAGGTGGATTTCTCACTGCATTTTGCTCACGTACAAAATCTCTGGTCGACCTGAGCCCGTGGGAGTTCGTGCACATTCTACCCATTCTGTGGCTACCTCTGCTGCTTTTTGGTCAAGGGTGCCCTTGGATGACATTTGTTCTGCAGCCACTTGGGCTTCCTCTCATACCTTTATTACTCATTATAAGTTGGATTTGATATCCAGGGGGCAAGGCATCATTTGGCACTGCAGTGCTCCGGAATATCCTTCCTTGAGGACCTCCCAAGTTTTTGGTAGCTGCGGGACTCTGTCCCACAGGTTGCTGATCAAATGAAGTTAACTACTTCAGATAAAGAAGTTATGTAATCACCATAACCTTCCATCTGAGTAGGTAACTTCATTTGTCAGCAACCAACCCCCCCCCCCGTCCCCCTAACCTGTAGTTCGTCACCTGAAGGATTGTTGATTCACTCCTAGTTGGTATCAGGTTAGGATGTTCATAGGTTCATAGGTTCATACTAGGCTATCTGCCCTAGGGCATTTATAAGCCTAGCCAGAATGTGTTTGGCTTTTGCCACCCATTTTAAATTTATTTTGCTATGCACTTTTTCGAGGTTAGTATACTGTGCCTCTGTCTAACAGTGACACAGAAGTGATACCCGGGGTAAACCTACGATCTCCCATCCACTCATCAAGATTCCTCTTGAAGAGAGTCAATGAGGGACTCTGCCTAACCTGGACTGGGATTTTGTTCCAGAGTGAAGGGAGCCTCTGGGTTATGAATCTGTCCCTCCAGCATGTCCTATTTATTTCAGTGCTGAGGTTCAAGTCTCGAGCGTAGCTTGATGGGATTTGGATTTTCTGAGGTGCAGCATGTCCATTAATTCCAGGTTGGACATGGCTTTATACCTCAGGCAGAGATTGCCTCTGAACAGGTGGTATGCCACTGAGTAGAGCTGGAGTTTCTTTAACCGGGCAGCATATGGCATCTGTTTGAGCCCTTTGATCCTCTTGGTGAGGTACTTTTTTGGTCTTTCCAGTTGCTGCAGGTGTCTGGTAAGGTACATCCCAAAAGGGGCATTGTACTCAATTATGGGCCTGATGAGGGATGAGTAAAGAGGCACGATGACCTCCCTGATCTAGATGTGAATCCCTTCATGATTAGGTGGGCTATATAAAATGTTTTTCTAACCACTTTGGCCACGTGGTTGTCAAATGAGAGATTGCTATCAACTTGGGTCCCCAGGTCCCTAATTACTTCTTCTGTACTTAATGGATTACCACTTATGTGGTAATTTGTGGGCACTTTGTTTTTGCCAGAGGGGATGACTATACACTTTTTGGCATTTAGCTTGAGGCCATGGCTCTGGCACCAGTTGTCTGTTTCTATGAGGCCCTTTTGGAGGATGCTTGTGTCGGCTGGAGAGTCGATTATGGCACCCAGTTTGCAGTCATCTGCGAACTTGGTGAGCCACAGTCCTTTCGTGTTGGCCTGTACCTCCGAGAAATATATACCGAACAAGAGAGGTCCCAGGACTGAGCCTTTTGGGACACCACTTGTAACTGGTTTGGAGTCTGACATGGCTCCAGCAATTCTAACCATGTGGGTTCTGTCCTTGAGCCAGTTTGCAATCCATCTAGTGACACAGGGGTTTATATTTAAGCTGGTGAGCTTATCTATAATGCCCGAGTGGGGTATTGTATCAAAGGCTTTTGCGGGGTCCAGGTAGGCTGTGTGGACCACCTTCCCCTCGTCAATGTCCTTGGTGACTGTTTCAAAGAAATCAACCAGGTTTAAAAGGCAGGATCTGCCCTTAACAAAGCCGAACTGGGTAGGATCCAGTGTCTGTAGGTCCCCAATATCTTTATTTATGAGGTCCATGATGATCCTTTCCATAGCTTTGCAGACCAAGCTAGTCAGGCTTATGGGGCGATAGTTTCCAGGATCCGTTGAGGCACCACCTTTATGGAGAGGGACCATTGTTGCTGTATGCCACTCTTTGGGCACATATCCTGTAGTAAGGCTGAGATTGAACAGTAGTTTTATGTTTGGGTTTAGCTCTTCTTGGAGTTCATGTAGGACGCAGCCTGGGACACCGTCTGGTCCCATTGATGCTGTGTTTTTTGCTTTGGAGAGGGCGGCTCTTACCTGAGCATCTGAGATGTCTGGGGGCAGCACTCTGCTGGGATAGATATTTGCCCTTTTGGTGGGGAGGGGGAGAAGTTTGCTGAACCTGTCAGCTAGGATGTTGGCAATGTCTGTGGGGTCGGTGTATTTTTTGTCATTTTGGACTAATTCTGAGCATATCTGGGAATTGCCTCCCAGGTTCCTAACATAACTAAAGAAAGCCTTGTCATTATCCTTAGTGTCCTGTGCAATTTTTCTCTCGAAGCTGGCCTTAGACAATTTTATGAGTGCCCGTAGTTTTTTGCTAATACTGATCAGTGATGCCTTCCCTTTTTGGGATTTTGCTCTATCATTTAGTAGCTTCCTCCTTCTATTGTATAGTTTGTTTATGGCTGGGGTCCACCAGACAGGACGTCTGCCTTTGGAGGATTGGGTCTTGGTTTTCTTTGGGATCGCATGATCCATGCATTCCAGAAGGTGTTCATAGAATGCGTTTATAAAGGATTCTGCGGTCTGGGCCATATTTTCCACAGGCCCGGGGGCTTTGAAGGATTCCACCTCGGTTTTGAGGAGTGTGAAATTTGCTTTAGAGAAGTTTTTCACTGTGGTTTTCTGGGAAGGGGGTGGGGTCAGGATGTGAATATCCAGTGAGATTAGTTTATGGTCTGATCTTACCAGGAGGGATACACTATTGGTCTGGAGCATAGAGTCCCCATGTTGGTGATGATCAGGTCAAGTATGTTTTCTCCTCTTGTGGGAGTGGTAACAAGTTGTTCCATAGCAATTGAGTTTATAAATTCTAGGAACCTTTGGGCTAGGGTGTTGGAGCTAGAGTAATGCTCCCAGTCTATGTTTGGGTAATTGAAGTCGCCCAATATAATGGTGTTTGGAGAGACCTTCATATTTTCCAGTGTTCTCAGAAAGGCCGAGTGGGGTTCCTGGGTTTGGGAGGGTGGTCTGTAGCAGGCTATAAACTGGAAGGCAGTTTTACCCACTGTTAGTTGCACGTGGATAGTCTCTGATGCTTCGTGCTTTCCACCAACCTGGAGGTGTGGGTATCTTTGATGAATATCGATACTCCCCCTCCTTTTGTGGTTCGGTCCAAGTTTTGGGGCCAAAATCATGGTATGAGGTATAACCTGGTAGTGCTGGGGTGCTCTCGGGAGCCCTGAACCAGGTTTCTGTTACTGCACAGATATCGATGTTCTCCATGCTAAGGAGAGTTTCGAGTGCATCTTGAGGTTTAGACTTCTGGCGTTGAGTAGCATTACTCTTAGTTTCTTATCCCTTGTGATACCTATGGAGGTGGGTTTGTCTTTTGAGCCTTGCCTAAAAAAGGCACTATGGGGGTAGCAAGAGCCTTTGCCAATATCCGAAAGCCCAGGGGTGACAGGTGCAAGCTGTCCCTAGCGAAGCATCGTGGCTTGTCGAGCATATCATCCCAAGCTGACAGGCATTGGATCCCCTTTGAATGACACCAGTACTTAAGCCAATTGTTAAAATTGAAGATTCTTCATATTGTGGCATCATTCTTGGTGAGGGTAAGATGCTACTCAAGGTCAGGGTCATACCGGCCTGGGCTACATGCTCAGAGAGCTCCTTTATGTCTCTTTTCATGTAGTCCAGGGAGGTACGTCTCAGGTCATTCACACCAGCATGGACAATGACTGAGTCATATTTGTACTTGCCTTGGAGTGACCTGAGTGCTTGTGTTATGTGGCGGATCCTAACGCCCGACAGGCTGCTCACCGTGACCCTCTCCTTGTTCAGCCTGGTGAGCGGGACGTCAGTGTGCCTGACGATAGAGTCACCTATTACAAGTGTATCAGGTGTGTTGTTTAGTCTTAAGGGCTGTGACTGTTCAGCACACTGGCTTTGTGAAATATGTGTTGCACGTGTTTTGTTTTGGGGTAGCGGTTGCTTGATGTCTGCTTTGGAGGTCTCTGCTGCTTAGGCAGATCTTTATTTAGAGCCTCCGAGTATGTTTTTGTGTGATTATGTGTTTGGTGTGCTGTCGTGGTAGGTCTATGTGAGACTGGAATTGTAGTGAGTGTGGTTTCCTTCTCCTCCTGACTGGTTATGCCAGTACTGAGTTGAGAGAGCTTAGCCTCCAGTTTGGCTATATGGTTGCATCTCTCACATGTGTTGGAATTTGTTGGGAGGAGGAGAGGGTTGTCTGTGTACATGAGGCAGTTGTAACATTACCTCAAGATTCCCAGATTCACCAGCTGGACCGGAGAGGAGATTGACAACTGACCTTTGGACATGCTAGAATAATATTGGGAATTCCTTAATAATTGAAAACAAGGGCCAGTGGGGAGTGAGGGTGTAGAGCTTTTAATTGTTAGTGCTGACATATAATTGCTTTAGCGTGCAAGTGCCAGGTAACTTAAGTGCAATGTGTTACAAGTAACTTAAATGCAAAAATGACAAACAGTAACTTTCTTTCAAGTGAAACAAGGAAATAAGTACAGTAAGCAATGCAGATATCACTAGTGATCCACAGAAGCTGAGAAGTCACAGATTAGGTGGAATTAGCATTCCAGGGAAATAACAAGCAAACAAACAACAAGCATATAAACAAAGCTAGATTCAGCAGGCCTGGATATAGTCTATGCTACAGCAAACAAGGTGTACCAATTTCAGTAAGATACAGTTCAAATATTCAGGCACTATAAACCTTTAACCAGAAATTCACTTCTCAGAAGGGCAGGTGATTTGTTGCTTTGGTATTGTGTGCTAATTGGGCAAACTCGATCTGAGGACTGAAGGGAGGTAGCAGGGTATTATGGGTAAGGGGGAGGAGCTAGGAGCTCGGATCTCTAGCTTGGAAAGCTGCCAGCTCGGATCCGGATCAGATCCGATGCCCACCGGTTGCTGACAAATGAAGTTACCTACTCAGATGGAACGTTATGGTGAGTACATAACTTCTTTTTTGCATATATCTGGTTCAAAAATTTATAAATGTTGATACACATATTATATATATATGAGTCCTAGTTAGTTATAATATATTAAAATTGCTAAAAACCATGTCCTACTGTGCAAAGATATTAAAACATGAACTATAACATACAGCATAAATACAAATAAATAAATAATGCACTAATAACATGTAAAATATAATATATATGTGTATGAAAAGACATGTTAGTATATAGATATATCTATATATATATATATATATATATATATATATATGTGTGTGTGTGTGTGTGTGTATATATATATATATATATATATATATATATATATATATATATATATATATATATACACACACACACACACACACACACACACACACACGCACATCATTGTTGAACAATCTCATAGTTCTGTAAACTTGACCCTTAATGATATTCCGCTTGGTATGGTTAGGATGTATACTTGTGCTATGCAGGTAGTTGTTCTTCCTAACAGGTTTCCTATATAGGCTGATTTTGATGTGAATTAAATCATCTTTCCTAACCTTAACTTCCAAGAAATCAATCTATTGAACAGAATACTTAGATGTAAACCTAAGGAACGTAGTAGTATTGTTCAAATAAGCAAATAATTCACTTAAATCAGCCTCAGTGCCATGCCATAGCAAAAAGATGTCATCCACAAATCTGGTGTACCAGCTAATATGCTTGCTATATGTAGCATTAGATAATACATGAGTTCTTTCCCATTGTACAAGGGAAAGGTTGGCGTAGCTGTTGGCACAAGCTGTGTCCATAGCCACGCCAACTTTCTGTAAATAGTAATTCTTGTGAAAAATGAAAACATTGTTGGTCAATATGATGTCCAACAATGCACAAATCAAATCACATTTGGTCCTAGTGAATTTGCGTTGCAACTCCCTTACATTGTCAATACCCCATTCATTGGGGATGACAGTGAAAAGTGATTCAACATCCATTGTCACAAAGAAACAACTGCTATCATCGTCAGCCCATTTCAATCTAAGAGTTTCCAGGAATGTTTTAGAGTCTTTAAGCACACTATCACAATCTTTCAGTAATGGATGTAGATTTTTTTCAACAAAAATTGAAAGGGTCTCTGTCACCCACCCTTTGCTAGATACAATGGGACACATTAGTGGTATATTCAGACTTTTATGAATCTTGGGTAACCCGTATACTTCAGGAATAGTAGGACTACTCACAGTACAACAGTCAAATAGTTGCTCATTAATCATCCCTATAATCAACAGGTCAAAAATCAAAAAGGTAACCTTATCTATAATACCTTTCACAACAAGGCATGATACAGATTGATATGTTACATCATTATTTAACAGTTCAAACATTTGTTCAAGATATAGTCCCTTGTCTAGAACAACAATCCCCCTCCCTTATCTGCAGGCTGTATCTCAGTAGAGTTCATTAGTTTCAACTCTTCCAGGGCTTTGTATTCAGATTTACTTAGATTGTAAAAAGTCTCAGAACAAATACCAGCATTTAATACCTCTCTAATTTGTTTGTCACATACTTCAATAAATGTGTCTATTATAGCATTACTGGGAGGAACATATGTACTGGGCTTCTTAAAAATGCCTTTATTCATTTGAGTATTAGTGCCAAACATAGTTCTTAAAGTTAGACTGCGACCAAACAGCTGCAAATCTCTCAGAACTTCAGGTAGATGTGCTTTCTTCGCTGGCACAAAAGTTAAGCCTTTATTTAACAACATAGTCTGGGTTTCAGTATGCGCATGAGAGGAAATATTGAAAATTAAACCTGCGGGTCCTGTGGTAAAAAAATATTCACTTTGTTTGTTGAACTGGGCCCTGCTGATGTCATCATTCCATTGCTGGAAGTCTGTAGATGTCTGCCATCTTTGGGTCTAACAACTGGTATGCCATCTACATTTGGAGTCGACTTACCCGCACCCATTAAATCAGTCGCTGGTTGTACAGGATCGTTTGTTGCACCTGTATAGCTTGTAGCCATGTTGCTGCCTTTCACATACATAGCACGTGATGTGGAGGGCATGTTAGGTGGCTGCTCATTCGAAATAACAATTCCCTGCCTCGCTGTTGCGATTGGCTCTGATGACACTAATTGACGTGTATTGCTCAAAGGGGGGCGTTCTCTAGCCCAAGAGAACACATTCCCCATTTGAAAATTGTTGAAATCCCTATTTAATTTACGTGTCTTGACATTCAATAGCCTTTTTCATAATTCAGAATGTTGTCATGTAAGGTTTCAAGTTTAACACCAGCTAATTCAGGGGGATAGGAATCAAGCATTTTATCATATAAAACATTGATGTCCTTAGACAGTTCATCTTCTTGTGGCCGAAAAAAATCTATCAGGAGATGTAAATACCTTGCACTGGATTCTAGATTAATAATTTGCCACTGCCTGAGTAATTCGGGATAAATCTGTCCATATGTGGGCATTATCAAGACACAGAGACCTCTAGGCACAAGGTTATACTTAAGAGATGCCTTAAAGTGAAAACATTGCCATTGGAGGCATTTAAGTTATTTTGTTGTTCAAAATCATTACTTACTGCTGCATCCGATATATTTAATCCTACATTTAAAAGAGGGTTGTTGCTAACATTCAGTAGTCCATTGAACCTTCCCGTTGATAACCCAACTGTAGCCTTAGAATACTTGGCACACTTTACGAGACTACATAGGGACTTGATAAAGGAACTGTCAAAATCCCTTTCTGGAACCACTACTGCCAAGACTCAGACTTCTGTGGCATCCCAGTTGGCTACCCTACAGTTTATTTCTAATTTGTTCATGAGGCTTCTCTCACATACAGCTGAAGGTGCCTCAGGGGTGGCAAGTTCAGGGCATTTTCATTAGGAGGCATGCCTGGATGCACTTGTTTGACTTTGCGGAGCCCTTTAAGTCCTTGTTCATCAATGCACTCTTTGATGTCAGTTCATTGTTTGGCCCTAAAGTTAAAGACACACTCTCCAGTTGTGAAAAAGATGGAAAGGCCCTCCCTGCAGTGGTCATATGTTTTTCAACTTCTCAAAGATCCTTCTCTGGGAATCAATGAGTAGGTCAAAGAATGTGGTTCAAAAAGTCCCAGGGTCCTTTCCAAGATCCGCGTGGAGATAGTTTTCCCTTGGGCAGAAAGGGAATTCAAAAGGATGATGATGTCCACACATCAGAGGATGCCACAGAACCAGGGATCCAGAGATTCCTTCTCCGACAGACCATACCAATGCTCCTGAAAGGAGGCCTGATTTTCCACCTATGAAGGCAGCCAGGTCCCGGGAGCCATTTACCCTGCACCAGAGAGGCTAGCTGGATATAACAAAAGATAAACGGGTGCAGATTATTTTCAGAGGTTATATAATTCCCTTTTTCCTAGCACCTCCACCTGTATGCAAAATTCCCGATGTTCCACTCATCAGAAGAAAGCAGTAGCACTAATAATACAAAATATGCTAGTAAAAAGAGTTATCCAAGAGGTCCCACCAGACCAGATAGCATCCAGAACTTACTCAATATACTTTTTAGTGCCAAAGAAAACAGGGACTGTAGACTAATTTTGGATCAATGACTTGAACAAAGCAGTTTGACACACAAAGTTTTGGATGGTCACAGTTCAGTCCATTCTGCCTTTTTTAGGCAATGACGACTGGATGTGCTCAATAGACCTTCTTGATGCATACTATCACATAAAAATGAACATAAATTCCAGAAGATATTTCCGCTTCTGGCTGGTAGCCAGTCACTACCAGTTCAGAGCACTACCCTTTGGCCTTAATACAGCCCCAGGGTGTTCACCAAATGCATGGCAGTGGTAGCAGCTGACTTGAGACTGCAGGGATTCTGAGTGTTACCATACTTAGATGATTAGCTCATTACCACCCCGACCAAGCATCTGCTAATAAGGGCAACAGATCAGATACTCCAGACTTGTTTCCATCTGGGGATAACCATAAATTGCAACAAGTCTCAGTTACAACCATCTCAAACACTGACATTCATAGGAGTAGTTTTCAACATGGTTTTATTGACAGCTTCTTTTTCTCTCTCAAGAGAGAAAACTAGCAGATTCCAGGTCAGAAAAAATAATTCACAGTACCACAATTTCTGCCTGTTTGATTCTTCAAGCTTTGGGATCAATGTCAGCAGCCATAATTTTAGTTTCTCTAGCAAGATTTCATATGAGAATTCTTCACTTAATACTAGCAACACAGTGGTTGATTCTTTATCAATACATGTCAGCTCAAGTAAGAATCACTGAGGCAGGCAAGAGATACCTTTGGTGGTGGATTTGATCAGATCAAGTTCTACAAGGCTGCCCTTTCATTTTCCCACAGCCCAAGGCTGTAGTTACCATGGACACTTCCCAGATTGGGTGGGGGCACTTCCTGGTGAAGACTGTCCAAGACACTTGGTTCCCTGAAGAGGGCAATACACATATCAATGTCCTGGAAATGGAAGGGATGCTTTAGTGTTGCAGGCCTTCCAAGACTCTCTCCCTTTTGGGACAATTGGGATACAGAGAGACAACATGTCAGTAGTCTGGTACATAAGCAAGGGGAACCAGGTCTTACCCCTTATGTCAAGAAACTTTCAGAGTGTGGTAGTGGGCGATGTCTTCCAACTGCTCTCTGATGGCAATGCACATTCTGGGGAGGTCCAGTGTGATAGCAGACAAATTCAGCAGGTCCATTCTACTACCTCACCAGTGGTCTCTCAACATGAAAGTGACAGAAATGATTTTCCATACGTGGGGCCAGCCTTGCTGCAATCTTTTTGCTTCTCCCCTAAACAATAAATGCAGCAGCGTCTTTGCCTGACCCGCCCCCAAACAGGGGAATCACCAAGGGATGCTCTACTGCACGATTAGCCCCCCCCCCCCCCGGTCACCTCTATGCTTACCCACCAACTCCCCTAATTCCAAAATTTCTGCAGAAAGCTGCCAGGTTGAAGAAGTCATCCTCATTGCACCTTACTGTCCTCAGCTGATTTGGTCCCCCTTCCATTGGCCTCATTTCCTTTTTCCCACCTTGGATTCTGGATCAGATATCAGACCTCTTGTCTTACCCAGCAGGCATGATTCATCCAGATATCTCAAACCTCAGGCTAAAAGCATGGTTTATCCAATTCCTTTAATAGCCAGACAACCAATCCTCTCTTCCCCTGTCTATCATATACTGTTATCTTTCCATAAGGCTTCTACAAGAAAACTTTACAGAAATAAATAGAAAAGGTTTGTTTTTGGGCACATCAGAAATGCATTGACCCCTTCTCATCTGCTGTACAAAGTGTTCTTGAGTTTTTGCAACAATTTTTAATGAAGGAGCTAGCTCCTCAACAGTTAGAGTTCATTTAGCAACAATTCCAATTTTCATATTGGGTTTGAGAATTCTTTCTTGGCTTCATCTAAACTTTTTAAGGCTTTTTTGAGAGGCAGTCTCCTACTGAGACCTCCCTAAAAAGATTGTACTTCACCATGGCATTTAAATCTGGTACTGCAAGCCTTAATTCATCCCCCCTTTGAACCAGCAGCAAAATGTGATCTTAAATTCCTGACCTGGAAAACTATTTTTTCTAGTGGCCATTACCTCTGTACCTCTGCTAGAAGAATTTCAGAACTTCCAAGTATTGTCCTGTAAACCTCTGTACTTGAGTTTTCATAAGGATAGAGTATCATTACGTACCAACCCTTCTTTCCTTTCTAAGGTGGTATCAGAATCCAATATTAACCAGTCCATTAATCTGCTAGCCTTCTTTCCTAAATTTACAAACAAAGGTGAATATATGTTGCAGTTATTGGATGTCCACAGACAAATACATTTTTACTTACATAGAACAAAAGAAATTAGGAAGACTGGTCAATTATTTGTTTCCTTTGCAGATTCTAAATTGGACAAATTAGTTGCAAAGGTAACTTTAGCCAGATGGCTGATGAATTGCATACCACTTATCTACAACAAATTAGGCCTATCCTTACCAAGACCTTGAAGGGCCCATTCAACTAAGTCCTTGGCAACTTCCTCTGTGTTTCTCTCTAAAGCATCCATGGATGACATATATGCAGCAGAAACTTGGGCCAGTCCTCATACTTTTATTACTGATTACAAATTGGATCTAGTCTCAAGGGGAAGAGCAGCCTTTGGCTCAACTGTGCTGAAGAGTATCCTTCCTTAGAGTCCACCCAGGAATTTAGGTAGCTAAGGATTCTGTCCCAACAGATGAGGATAGAATGAAAATTGGCAACATCAGATAAAAAAGTTGTGTAACGTTCCATCTGTGTTCTCCATTTTCATTCTTCCACAACTTCCCACCCACCAACTCCCAACCTTTTTCAGAGATGATTTCTGGAAGAACAAGAGCATGTATGGACACCACTGACCCTCATGTTGAGATCCACATATAGTTCTTCTTTAGGGAATATATATTAATATGTCCTATTTTAGGTAAAACGGCAAACAAGATCTGTGGTATGTTAGGGTTTGGTGCATTATCAGTAAGGGAGGATCTTGAGAGCTTTCTGTTGGCCATGAGCTAAAGTAACATCCGAATCAGATCCAAGGATTGGATCCAAACCCAATAGTTGAGGAAGAATGAAAATGGACAACACAGATGGAAAGTTATGGTAAGTACATGGACCTACTTCTAAATTTCAAACTTTCAGAATGTCACTTTTCTTATGGTCGAGACCATAAGATTGAAGTTTTGAAAGTTCGAAATTTAAATAAAAATAAAAACAAAAAATCATCATCATCACATTTGGAGGGTTCAACGAATAATGCCAGGAGTGATAACTCCATGGGACAATCCGCACCACTAATTTTGCAAAAATATTTTCATGGACAGACCATCGAGGTAAACAGCTTTTCTAGTAGCCTGAACAGAATTCATGTTTCAACGAATATTAATATTGCTGAATGGCTAAAAAAGGCACCGGGTCAAAATATGGCTGGCCCGGTTACCAACAGTAGCCCTATTGGTGAATTGTTAGATCAGTTTGAACATAAAGTAATCAAATATAGAAAACTTATGTTTGAAAATGAATATTTTGGGGAATGCATTAGACTTAAACTAGTGCCCAAAGGATTGAGGTACTGGAAATATCTGAATGGTTTAACTTGTGATTCCCCTATGTATCATGAACTACTTGAGCTTTTTGACTGACAAAGGTTTGAGCTCAAGGAAACCATGAGTAAACACAATTCCAAGGACTTGGACAATTTGTTTAAGGAAGTGTTTGAACTTGAAAAGTGCATAAAAGATGATGGTTCATTTGCTTAATGCTGTGACAGCTTTTATAAGATACTTGAAAAGGCCGACCGGGTCTCAAAGGAGGTGAGGGCCTGGAAGTGCAAAAAGGTGGAAAGAGATAGACATGACTACAACCAAGGCTGTGCCTATCCTTCATCTGGTAATGGCACCAATAGGCAGAGTTCTAAAGATGAGATTCAATGCATTTTTCGCAACAGTGATGACAATGATCGGGTAAATCATGCTGACCCTTTTGAGCAAGCCCCAGTGAGATGTTTGGAGAGAATACATAACAGGAATCTGAACAACAATGGACAGAGGCAGGAATGGAGGCAAACGGCGAACAATTTTGGGAGGAAACAGTAGCAGTAGCAAGACATTTGGCCTTGAACTTGAAAATGCCTAACCATGGAATTGAAGTTTCCAATACTGGACCTAACATCATTTTAAACAATAAAGATGACTTTAAAATTTACAATTACTCCAATGTTTATATCAAAAGTGAACATAGTGATGTGCTTAGTAGGGGTCTGAAGTTTGTTCCCACAGTTAAAACCAAGTTTGAAGCACTAATGGTTGATTTAAAGTTGTTTACGAGAAAACTTAATTTGGCTTTATTTTTTCGCAATAATAGCTGAAGCTGTTATACTCACGAACTGGTGTATAAGAGCTTATTTAATCCCCCATTGCAAATGCCTCTTGTCATATTTGAAAAAGTATGTGAGTCTGATTTTAAGAAATTGTTGGAACCTAGTTCCTTTAAGAGTTTAAACAATTTAACGGATTGTGAATGGAAATTGCTCAAGGGGCTTTATAGTGACAAAAGCATTAGGGTCATGAAGCCCGATAAGGGTGGGGGGATTGTGGTGATGTCTAAAGTTGACTACGTCAATCGTATGAATGGCATGCTATTAGAGGATAGTATGTATGATGAAGCATCTATCAATTTAGTCAATTTGTCTTATGTCCAAATTGATTACTTGGTGAAGGATATGTTTGACCAGGGAGCTATTACTATAGATGAATACAATTTTCTTAATTGTGAATACCCCATGGTTCCTTCCATATTTGGATTGCCTAAAATCCACAAGTGTGTATCAGACCCCCCACTAAGACCCATTGTTAATGCTTCAAGGGCCAAAGTACATCTGCTTGCGAAATTCATTGATGTAAAGCTGAAAAAATGCCTGGGCCTTCACTCTGAAATTTGTAAGGATTCATGGGATTTTCTCCAAAAGATCAGGAATATGGCCTTTAATGAAAATATTGTGTTTTTAAAAATAGATGTGATAAATTTATTTAATGTAATTCCGCATGACATTAGTTCTGAATGGTTCCACGAGTATTTAGTAGGCACAAAACTTTTTTCCAACAATGATGTTTATGTTCTTACCTCTTTGATGGACACAGTGTTGAAATGTAACTATGTATACTTTGAAGGGCAATACTATCATCAAAAATGTGGGGTGGCCATCGGGACCACCTGTGCCCCCATAATTTCTAACATCATTATGCTTGAATGGGAAAGGTTTTTGGCAGGATCTGTATATGAACATTTATGGACTAACTATTGTTGTTTTTTGGATGACATTTTTATTGCGTGGATACGGCCTACTGATAGAATTACTGAGTTCATCGAATATTGTAACAATACCACAACCTTTCTTAAATTTACTTATGCTTTCCACTCTGATGTTATTCACTATCTTGATGTTGAAATAAGGAAGGATTATGACAATAGGAGGTATACTAGTAGTATTTTAGAAAACCTACCTACTCCAGTTGACACCCCTATTTCCAAAAAAAAGATTGGTTAAGTGACAATATGTTAGATTGGTCCATATGGTAACCAATGATGACATCTTTGAATTGGAAGGGAACAAACTTGCAGAGATGTTTTTGGAACATGGCTATCCTAGTATTTCAATTTCACAAATATTTGGAGAAGTTTTTAGCAAAAGGCAAGAAGGTGTTTATCAACCTATTCTTGGGGGGACCCATGACCAGATTGTGGACCCAGGTAATGGTTACAATGTTACATCAGAAGGATTTTCAAGGGCATTTGTTACCACTTATACCCCTGACAATGAAGGTATTCAGAATATCATCACCAGGAATTGGCACATTTTTGGTTGTTTTGAGGGAATCCTAGATTGTTTGGGGAAGGAACCTAAGATGGTTTATAGGAAAGGAAGATCTGTTAAAAATTTCCTGGAGAGTGAAGGGGGTGTCAGACTTGGCCCTAGTTTTAGGAGGAAAGGTACCTATAAGTGCGGAACATGCCCTCAATGTCCTTCCATTTTGGAAGGAGATTCGGTTTTGATTAATAACCAAATAATAAAATCTTGGTTTCATTGTAATTGTAACACCAAGGGAATTGTTTATATAGCAAAGTGTAAAATGTACTCCGGTTTCTACACAGGAAAAACCCAAAGACGTTTTAGGAACCGGGTATATGAGTACCTACTGGACATAAGGAACCAGAAAATGATTAGTGCTTTAGCCAAACATGTGGGGCAATTTGGTGATCATGAATTTTTTTTTTTTGCTGTTGAGCAGGTTTTTCAGAATCCACGGGGTGGGCCATGGCAAGATATTTTAGAGTTTAAGGAATTGCTTTGGCAGATAAAATTACAGGCATATTAATCCCTTGGGTTAAATGAATGCTGCTCCATCAAAAGTATATTAAAATTGAGGTCCCACATAGTTTGAATGGTTGCATATATTTTTGTATGATTGTATATTTATATATAATAAAAACGTAGCACAAGAGCAAAGCAAGGGTCAAATCTAATATTCAAAGCCAGATACTTTTATTGGTAAAACAATGGATAAGCGCTTTCGCTATAAAATAGCTTCATCAGATCACAGTGTTTACTTAACATAGACAGTTTAAATACTAAAACACATAGTAAGTACAATTCAAATGAACCAATCATCATCACACATCAATTAGTTCATTTAACATTTAAAGCAGCAAATACAAAAGTATATCAGTGCATTCATGACTGCTACTAATCATGTAAAAATAAATATATATATAAAAATATATATAAAACTAACTCCATTTAAAAGTGCATCCTTTAAATACAACAAGAATTATAAATATAATATAAAACTTGATCAAAAATTTTTATGAAGATTTTTGTTGTTAAAATAAATTATAAAAATATATTTATATATATCTCTATTATAATTTAAAATAACTAAATATTCTCATATCTTTATATTTCTGCGTTTTCTAAGTGCAGGTTTGATAGAGATTTTGTCAATTAGTCCTGAGCCTCTATCTGCTCTTAACAAAATAATCCAGTTATTTTCCTTCTCCTCTGTATATGTCATTATATTACCTCCTCTTGCATTAGGTTCTATTACTTCTAGTACCCTAAATTGAAATTCATGTTGAGTGTTGTATAAGACAGTGTGCTTGGCTAAAGCATTCTGTGTATTACTTTTTCTGATGTTATAAATATGCTCTCTTATCCTGTCACGTAGTGGGCGGTTCGTCTTACCCACATAAAATGATGAACATATTTTGCAAACTGCCAGGTAAACAACGTTGGGTGTCATACAATTCGCATGTGTTCTAAAATAAAATGTTTTGCCATTGTCTGGATGGATAAATGTGGTATTGCTATCAATATAACAACAAAAATTGCAATGACCACATTTTTCTGTATGTCCTGAACTAACATGCTGTATAGCTTTCTTAGGATAACAGAGGAGTCTTTTTAAGTTGTTTCTATTCCTATATATAAAAGAGGGTTCTTTGCCAACTATATTAGAAATCTCTTCGTCAGCCTTTAGTATATCCCAGTGTTTACATATAATATTCTTGACTTCAAATAAGTCAGTTGTATAACTTGTTGCAAATTTGACATTCAAAGGTGTCGGAAGAATATCAGTTCTAATGACATCCTGTACTGGACCAAAATAAGGTTTACCTCTAACATCACGTGAATCAAGGGCTTCAGTGGTGTATTGATCTATTTCACTAATTTTGTAGCCCCTATTCTTTAATCTGTTCCGTAAACATGACAGATCTTTTTCTAAGCCTATTTCTGACGGATTTAGCCTAGAACATATTAAAGATTGTCCTTTAATTATATTTTTAAAAATATGAGGTGGATGCATGCTTGTCCTATGTAGTAACATGTTGCTGTGACAAGGTTTCCGATATACCTCTGTGTTGATGAGACCATTGTGTAGCCTTTCTACATAAACATCTAGGAACACCACTTTCTCATAGGAGTATTGCATAGTGAACTTCAAACAATTTGTCAGGCTAGTCATGATATTTAAGAATTTTTCTAAGTTATCTACTGTTCCATTCCATAGAAAAAAGACATTGTCTACAAATCTACGAAAGAAGATGACATAATCCTTAAAAAACTTTTCTGTCTTGTTTACGGAATGTCAAATTTGCAACAAGTTATACAACAGACTTATTTGAAGTCAAGAATATTATATGTAAACACTGGGATATACTAAAGGCTGACGAAGAGATTTCTAATATAGTTGGCAAAGAACCCTCTTTTATATATAGGAATAGAAACAACTTAAAAAGACTCCTCTGTTATCCTAAGAAAGCTATACAGCATGTTAGTTCAGGACATACAGAAAAATGTGGTCGTTGCAATTTTTGTTGTTATATTGATAGCAATACCACATTTATCCATCCAGACAATGGCAAAACATTTTATTTTAGAACACATGCGAATATGATGGACACCCAACATGTTTACCTGGCAGTTTGCAAAATATGTTCATCATTTTATGTGGGTAAGACAGGATAAGAGAGCATATTTATAACATCAGAAAAAGTAATACACAGAATGTTTTAACCAAGCACACTGTCTTATACAACACTCAACATGTATGAATTTCAATTTAAGGTACTAGAAGTAATAGAACCTAATGCAAGAGGAGGTAATATAATGACATATACAGAGGAGAAGGAAAATAACTGGATTATTTTGTTAAGAGCAGATAGAGGCTCAGGACTAAATGACAAAATCTCTATCAAACCTGCACTTAGAAAACGCAGAAATATAAAGATATGAGAATATTTAGTTATTTTAAATTATAATAGAGATATATATAAATATATTTTTATAATTTATTTTAACAACAAAAATTTTCATTCAATTTTTTTATCAAGTTTTATATTATATTTATAATTCTTGTTGTATTTAAAGGATGCGCTTTTAAATGGAGTTAGTTTTATATATATTTTTATATATATATTTATTTTTACATGATTAAGTGTGATGATGATTGGTTCATTTGAATTGTACTTACTATGTGTTTTAGTATTTAAATTGTCTATGTTAAGTAAACACTGTGATCTGATGAAGCTATTTTATAGCATCCATTGTTTTACCAATAAAAGTATCTGGCTTTGAATATTAGATTTGACCCTTGCTTTCTTTGTTGTGCTGCTTTTTATTATATATTTACTGGTTGTTTTCACAAGAGCATTTACCAGTGAGAGCAGTATTTTGGATTTTTGACTTTTTATCTTGGTTTGTACTGCTCACAATGGAGTAAGGTGACTTTCATACTGTGCTGTTGCCATTTTCGTTTACTACAACGTTAATTTTGTGACTATCGAGAAAATGTCAAGCATAGAATTAGATTATGTGCCCAGAAGTGAACACCGGGGCAGAGAAACACTCGAAACCAGATTTCCTAAACATTTGAATGGAATTTCCAATCCTTCCTGGTTTGTACTTGATGAAGCAAGCTCAGCTGACGTCAACGGAGCGACAGTAGACATGCAGGTGCTTTACCGATATTGAGAAGGATTTTCTTAAACTAAAACGCTTACAGGCACAGCGTGCCCATTTTCGATACTGTCTTGACCACCAGATAGTGCCTCGTGGTTTGAGAGTATTTTGTATGCCTAGCCAGGGCACTGATTTTCCAGAACTGTTAGCGCGTTGGCAGCGCATCAACTTAGAAACCAGTCGCGAGTATCTTAAGCTCTTAATCGACTTTTTTAGTCCTGAGGAGAAGAAACTAACTGACTCAATTAATTCTAAACAAAAACATTTATTTACTGACTTTCCTGAAAGTATTGTATATCCACTATTTGAAAATTTACTTGACTGTGTTTCCGCTTATGATCGGAAACTCTTACAACAAAAAATAAATAAAGTGATACTTGACTTGAATGATTTTAAACTAGGTCAAGTGTTTGTCTGGCAGAGACATAACAATGATAGACTAGCTACTAATGTATATGAAGGACAGATAAATGTTAATACCGTACAACCTACTAGAATGAATGTAACTAATACATATACGAGAAATGCTGGTAGTAATAGAGGTTCAGCGTCCTCTATAGATGTTCCTGACAGTCTGAATATGCCTAATAATGCTAATTTGAATGGCTCAGAAACTAGTAAACCTACTTATGGCTCACAACCTGACAGTAATGGAGTAGAGAGACCTAGTATTGTAAATACAAATAATAATATAGAGTTTGCAATAAGTGATGTACCTTGCAATGAATTAAATGATTCTAATGATGTAATTAGATTAGTGCATTCCAGTGCACAGGAAAGCATTAATCTTTACCCTGAAGTTAATGTTGTTAAGAACAAACCTTCAGCTACTTCAGAGCCAGTAGTTAGACCTAAAACAAAGGAAGCTAATCAGCATGTAGTTGATGCTAATTTAACTCTCCCTTTACCCGTGCACATGGAAAAAGGCCCAAGGAGGTCACGTTCCATGAGCAGGGGAAGGCAAAAGAGGAAGTTGTCAGAAGACTCTCTACACAACACCACAATAAAGAAAATGTGGGTAAAGAAAAGGTAGTGTTTAACCTTTCTTCTGTTGAATTAACTGACTCTGACATTTCTTTGTTAAGTAAGGGCCTGAATTATATAATCAAGACAACTGGCTGTCTTACTGACACAATTATGGATTTAAGAATATTTTGTAGGAATTTAATGTTGAAATATAACTTCAAGGATAAGGATAGTATTGTCAGAGAAGGCCCTATATTCAAGAATCTTAGTGATTATGTAATCACCCTCTAGTAGAGGCTTTTTTGAAAGTAACTGAGGAAGAGTTGCATCACTACTATGAAACTAAGACATATAATAAATTAAAGAAATCAGATAACTTAACATTCAATGAAAGAAAAAGCTTGAATAACCTGCAATTAAATAAGAATATTGTAGTTAGGCCAGCAGATAAAGGTTCTGGTGTTGTCGTCCTGGACAAAGAACATTATATGAATGCTATGCATGATATGTTACAAGACAAATTTTATGGTATCATTAATTCATCAGATGTTCATGACACCTGTAGGTATGTATTTGACACTCTTAATGATATTTACAAAAGCAATTTAATTGATAGAAATACCTATGAATACCTTATGGTTGAGAAACCAATGTTGCCTTTAATTTATGGGCTTCCTAAGTTACATAAAGATTCAAGTAACCCACCAATGAGGCCCATTGTATCTGGAAGAGGGTGGGTTACTGAACATCTATCAGTATTCATAGAGAAGCATTTAAGACCTATTTTGAATAAAAATAAATTTGTCTTACGTGACACAAAGCAATTTTTGGTAGACCTCTATGAATGCATCACACATTGTGACAATATTAATGCTTGTTATTTTGTCACTCTAGATATACAGTCTTTATTCACTGTAATACCTAATGAACTAGGTTTAACTTTTGTCATGAATTACTTAAAAGAATGTAGTGACTATTCTGAATTGTTGATAGATCTGATTGTCCATTTTCTTGAACTTGTGCTTTATAATAGCATGTTTATGTTTGATGATAAGATTTTTAAGCAACATGAAGGCGTAGCGATGGGCACTCCTTGTGCCAACAGCTACGCCAACATGTTTCGAGCATTTTGGGAACAAGAAGTTTTGTTTAAAGAAAAGTTTTTTAAGGATTATGTCATCTTCTTTCGTAGATTTGTAGACAATGTCTTTGTTCTATGGAATGGAACAGTAGATAACTTAGAAAAATTCTTAAATATCATGAATAGCCTGACAAATTGTTTGAAGTTCACTATGCAATACTCCTATGAGAAAGTGGTGTTCCTAGATGTTTATGTAGAAAGGCTACACAATGGTCTCATCAACACAGGGGTATATCGGAAACCTTGTCACAGCAACATGTTACTACATAGGACAAGCATGCATCCACCTCATATTTTTAAAAATATAATTAAAGGACAATCTTTAAGATGTTCTAGGCTAAATCCGTCAGAAATAGGCTTAGAAAAAGATCTGTCATGTTTACGGGATAGATTAAAGAATAGGGGCTACAAAATTAGTGAAATAGATCAATACACCACTGAAGCCCTTGATTCACGTGATGTTAGAGGTAAACCTTATTTTGGTCCAGTACAGGATGTCATTAGAACTGATATTCTTCCGACACCTTTGAATGTCAAATTTGCAACAAGTTATACAACAGACTTATTTGAAGTCAAGAATATTATATGTAAACACTGGGATATACTAAAGGCTGACGAAGAGATTTCTAATATAGTTGGCAAAGAACCCTCTTTTATATATAGGAATAGAAACAACTTAAAAAGACTCCTCTGTTATCCTAAGAAAGCTATACAGCATGTTAGTTCAGGACATACAGAAAAATGTGGTCATTGCAATTTTTGTTGTTATATTGATAGCAATACCACATTTATCCATCCAGACAATAGCAAAACATTTTATTTTAGAACACATGCGAATTGTATGACACCCAATGTTGTTTACCTGGCAGTTTGCAAAATATGTTCATCATTTTATGTGGGTAAGACGAACCGCCCACTACGTGACAGGATAAGAGAGCATATTTATAACATCAGAAAAAGTAATACACAGAATGCTTTAGCCAAGCACACTGTCTTATACAACACTCAACATGTATGAATTTCAATTTAAGGTACTAGAAGTAATAGAACCTAATGCAAGAGGAGGTAATATAATGACATATACAGAGGAGAAGGAAAATAACTGGATTATTTTAAGAACAGATAGAGGCTCAGGACTAAATGACAAAATCTCTATCAAACCTGCACTTAGAAAACGCAGAAATATAAAGATATGAGAATATTTAGTTATTTTAAATTATAATAGAGATATATATAAATATATTTTTATAATTTATTTTAACAACAAAAATTTTCATTAAAATTTTTTATCAAGTTTTATATTATATTTATAATTCTTGTTGTATTTAAAGGATGCGCTTTTAAATGGAGTTAGTTTTATATATATTTTTATATATATATTTATTTTTACATGATTAGTAGCAGTCATGAATGCACTGATATACTTTTGTATTTGCTGCTTTAAATGTTAAATGAACTAATTGATGTGTGATGATGATTGGTTCATTTGAATTGTACTTACTATGTGTTTTAGTATTTAAACTGTCTATGTTAAGTAAACACTGTGATCTGATGAAGCTATTTTATAGCGAAAGCGCTTATCCATTGTTTTACCAATAAAAGTATCTGGCTTTGAATATTAGATTTGACCCTTGCTTTTCTCTTGTGCTACGTTTTTATTATATATTTACTGGTTGTTTTCACAAGAGCATTTACCAGTGAGAGCAGTATTTTGGATTTTTGTATATTTATATATATGTATCACCTTATAAGTATTTATGTATTTTAATGTAAAAAGGGTAGGATGTTTCTTTAAGTGTTAACAAGATTTATGGTCAGGTGGTGTGTTTCATTATATAAATGTTTTATTCAGTTTGAGCAACAGATTCTGATGAAGTCTTTGGCTATAAGCTGACGGAAGCGCTTAATCTGTGAATAAAAGGATTTTTTAGTTCCTGGTGTCCTTTTGTGTGCTACTTGGACTAACGCTGTGGCTGCTTGTCTTTGTGTTCCTGGTTCTTGGTCATTTTTTTTTATGTTTTTGTAGGGGGGCAAGCCCCCCTTCACCCCCACACCCCCTGCTAATTAAATATACCAACTCCGAGATCGTACTACAGTGAAGAAAACTGTAAATATACTGTTCTGTGCTGTACGTCAGTCTCCATTTAAATGATTCAAACTTTCAAAACTTTGATCTTATGGTCTCAACCATAAGGAAGTTAATGTTTTGAAAGTTCGAAATTTAGAAGTAGACCCAAGTACATAACTTTTTTTCTCATCCTGGATCTGATCTTTTAACGATTTGTGTCAAATTCTTCTGCAGCTAAAAATTTAGTTAATGATAATCCCTCTTCCTCTGATAAGGATAGGAAAACATTTGATAGATTTGGGAAGAGGATTTATTCTTGTCCCACTTTAGCCTTTAGAATTATGAAGTATCTAATTTACATGTGAAAGTATCTGTTGGCTTCATTGACTTCTTTTGACAATATGATTAACATTACAGCGACCTTTCCCTCCACAGAAATAAAGACCTCTTTAAATTATTTGCTTGCTTCTGTTTCCCAGGTAACTGAACATTCTTTAAAGTGCTATTCTGACTGTACTGACTGTGTATCCTAAGCAGCAGCTTATGCTTATGTTATGAGGTGGTTTGCTTGGGTGTGTACAAAGCATACCTCTCAACTATACAGATTTTTGGAGAATGTCCAGCTTTTTGCCACATATTTTTGGTCTGTTCCTTATAAAACCTGTGGTTTTCTTACAACTTATTGAAGATTGAAGTCGCTAAATAATACTACATAATGACGGACATTTGAGTTTCAGACTTTATACCCTTCAGAAAATACTTAATTCAAAACCTGTTACTCTAGCAACTTTCTAAGTTTATAGGAACAATATTTAAATTCTGTCCCTAATTGTGGGCCTTTGTCCCCCCCCATTCCTTCTGGCTTTGTCCAGATTTCTTGCACTGAGAGGTTGAGAGGTATGGTACAAAGAAATTTTCTGAAGATGTTGTATTTGAAAATTTAAATTCTCCTTTGAATAAAGAGGTTTTGTTTGGTCCCTTTTGCTACTCAGATACTCAAACTGTTTGATGAAAAAAGGACCTTAATCAAGGGGATTTCTCAGATTTTCAGCCCTCCTTCACCAGGATCGCTAAAACCTGCAAACTCATGTTCTTCGTGCAACAACCAAAATAAACAGTCTCAACATGCCTCTAAGAAGCAGATGTATAAGAAAAAAGTGGCAAGAAAGTTCAAAGAAAAGGGGGAAAGGGGGATAATAAAAATGTAAAGGAGGGGGATAGCAAAATGGTTAAGGTGTAACTCACAGACACAAGATACAGGGTCTGTTTTTAAATTGGGAGCTTGGCATAATGGTTAAGGTGTTTACATTGCAAGCATAAGGTACAGG